>NW_023425515.1:188603595-188686095 GCF_014108245.1 Pipistrellus kuhlii | reverse complement strand
CCCAGAGAATCAGAGATCTAATCTTGGTTGTGGAAGTTTTCTGCATTTCCTCCCAAAATCCATTTTCATAAGCACCCATAGCCTCCTGTGAGTCAGGAAGGAACAGATGTAGATGGTGATTAAGTAATTAATCAAAGATGACACCATGGCGAAAATGGGACCAGGACTTAGGACTCTTGATTGTGGCCAGCGGGGGATGCTCTCTCTTGTGAATTACCAAGCAGGTGGTGATTTGCATTTTTCCTTAATTTCCACTTTCATCACTTAGTGAATCCGTCAGAAAGTAGCTAACCATATATGATTCTGCAAAGAGAATAAATGACAAGTGTTTCAATTTGGGACTTACCTGGATTGGACACTCCCCGGAGTGTTGCTTCTTTTAAATCAAAGATGACAAGTTTGCATTCTGCCTCCACTTGATGTAAATAACTTTCTTTTTCTCAGTGACCAATGTCTGGCTCTGTGGATGGATGGATGAGTGAGTGGATGCATGGATGGATAGTTGGATGATGGATGGATTGAAAGATGAATGGATATGTAGAGGGGTAGATAAGTGGATGGGTAGAAAGATGTATGGGTGGATAAATAGGTAGGTGGATGGGTGAATGGGTGCATGGATGGATAGATGGATGATGGATTGATGGAAAGATGGATGTATAGGTAGATGGGTGGGTGGATAGATGGATGGATGGATGGATGGATGGATGGATGGATGGATGGAAAGATGGATGTATAGGTAGATGGGTGGGTGGATAGATGGATGGATGGATGGATGGAAAGATGGGTTGGATGAGTAGATGGATGAATAAATGGATGGAAAGATGGATGGATGGGAGAATGGATAGACAATGGAGAATGGATGGGTGGATGAATGGATGGTGGACAGATGGATGGATGGATAGACAGATGGATATAATGAATAATTATGATGTGGCTTTTACCTGTCTGGTTGTGATGTTAAACTTAACCAAACAGCCAAGGTGCAGCCACATCAATAGTACTGGCATTGCTGTTACACTCTAAAGACATAGATTAAAGGAATAGCACTTTTGCCTTAGGATAAAATATAATCAAATGATATAAGAAATATATAATCATGATTAAAAGAGTAAAAGAAGCTATACCCAGAAAAGCTGCCATGTATGTACTGCTATAATAGTTTTTGGCCGAGAAATCATTTTTGTGTTTTTGGCACTACTCAACTCTTCCAGTGGAGTCAGAATCCTGAATGTACTGCATTGTAGACAGTAATCATCAGATTAATACCAGAGGTAGTTAACAGTGGTTTTTCTTTACCTTCTTTGCCATCACACACAAATACACATGCATATTCCTGGTATGATAAGGAGCGTGCCATATAACATCTTTGTATCTATTTTGATTGTCAAGTGACCACTTCATTGAGCTCTGGTAAAAGTAAACAGAGGGTGATTCTTCATGGGAAAAGGTAGTTTTAACGCTGCTGTCCTTGGTGACATCTTCCAGTCCCTCTGGATAGGTCACCTGCTCATTTCTCAGCCAGGTGCACATCTGCCTGTGAGAGCACAGGGGATTGAATGGCATCTGGCACCATGTCTGAGTCCTCCCTTTATACATATACACAGGAGCACAAGGTTTTGTGTAAATTAGCCTGACGGTACCTTTTTGCTGAATGAATGTCTATATAAAGGGTTTCTCTACCATTGAGGATATAAGAGAAAAATTCCTCCAAAGGAAGGAAACATCTAA
Organism: Pipistrellus kuhlii; assembly: GCF_014108245.1. Lineage (NCBI taxonomy): Eukaryota > Metazoa > Chordata > Mammalia > Chiroptera > Vespertilionidae > Pipistrellus > Pipistrellus kuhlii. Next base: position 188,684,367 of record NW_023425515.1, on the reverse strand, counting down.
ATCTCTCCTTTTATAACCCAACACATAGTTTCCTCATCAACTTTCTTAAAAATAATATTTTTCTTTTATATGCATTTATATGCATTTTATTGCCCACCAATACTCCTCAGAGATGATATATAGTTTTTTAAAAGGTGAATATTAATTTTGTGCCAGGATCCAAATGAAACTGAGAATAGCACTTGGGCATTTCTTGCCACTTTAGGGTTAGCCTCTTAACAAAGCTCCCAAATTGCTAGATGTGGTCAGTTTATTAGACAGAAAATAAAAGAGAAGCAGTACTTCTTGTGACCAGGCCCTCCATGCACAGTGGAGTTTTTAGTGGTCCCTTGTCTACCTCCATCCAAGGTATGTCCGAGCTAAGGCATAGGTGCCAGTTCCCAGCGTGTCTGCGTTACAAGCTTTCATCATTCTTCCCTGAATTCAATAATGACCTACTGGGATACAGCAGTGGGCAGAGGAGACCTAGAGCCTGACCTCACAGGCCTCATGGGCTGGTGGAGGCTGGATCCAGTGAGGAAAGAAAATATGGCGTCTCTTGTTCAAAAATTAGAAGAATTTCAAGATAGCGATCATCCAACATCGAAGCACACATGGAACCCTGCTAAACACCAGGCCCGTGTGACTCCACAGGTTGCATGCCCAGATATTGATGTGTACACCAATGTATAGCTATGGTTGATATCAGCACAGGTGGTATGAGAGATCCATTAGCAGCTCCAATCCCCCGCCATGACTACATCCCCTGCACAGAGCAGATGCTCAAAAACTGTTTAATTAATTGATGGCTTCAAGTGTCCTGATATTACAGGAAGGCTCTCCATGGGGCTACCGTGGAGAACATGATGGATTATTGTGCTAATAATAGCCCAACTTATTGACTGTGGCTGACAGCACAACCCCTGCCAGGCACAGCTTTAAGCACCTCTTAAGTTTGTCATTGAATCAACCGCATGGCCTTGTGTCTAAAGGAATGATATCCTCCCTGTTTTTTGGATGTCAGGACAAGCTCTTTGGGACTGAGGAACTTATCCATGGTCACCCTGGTGATAAATGATGGGACCCAAAAACCAACCACTATCTGCCCATGCTTTTAACCGCCACACTACATTGTCTCCTCAAGGCCAAAAAGCTAATATTGGGTGTCTCTCCTTTATGTCCCATCCTGCCCTGCTTTTTAAGAGGTTCTCAAGCTTACTTTCTTTCCAGTTAATTTGGATCATCCAACATTTAAAGAGCTTAGTCCCTGTTCAGCATAATGTGCCAAGAACTACCTAGTTATCTGCAAACAGCTAAGCCAGTGCTGCTGGGTCTAGTCCATAATAGAGACCCACAGCTTGATAACTAGGTCTGCTTTCTCATAGGAGGTTTCAGGGCCTAAAGAAGTTAATATGTGCAGAGATTTGCACTGTTCCTAATCCACAGTGCTCTGTAAGAGCTAACTGTGCTATTGATATTCTCATTATACCTCAAGGTCAACCAATACTATTCTCAAGTGAGTGGATGGAAGTTAGCAAGGGGGAGGAAAGCCCCAGGCGTTCTTGTGTAATCCTATTTGGAAACCAGAGGACTTTTTGTATGGGATGAGAAAGGTGATGATACAGCAGGGCAGCCGCCAGTTTGTATAAAAGGAGGAAGACATGAAGTAGCTCCATGAGAGGAAGGAGTTAACTGAGAGAGGCAGAATGGGGAGGGGAAGGAGAAAAACTTTACACTCTGCTCCCACCTCTGTTTTCAAAGGTGACACATTACCAGTGGGTTATTTCCATCTCCTGTAGGCTTTCAACTTGAAGTCTAATAGGATGATGATGTATATGTATATGTGAGACCATGAAGCCAGGATTTGACCTGCTAGGTTAATCAACACTAGCAGTTACTGTAACTCACAAATTACAGGTCCCAATTTTCACAGCTGGGCTGCAGGCATTAATTAAAACCGGTGTTGCAAATCACAGCATTTTGGAATGCCTGCAATGTTTAAATTATCAATGGTGTTGCCACCTTAATTTAGAAAAAGTGACTTTCATCATCTCTCAAAGAACATCCTAAGCTGGAATAAGTCCTCTCTCTCAGCCTTGCAAAGTCAGTAACGTGCTAGAAGCAAATGGAAGTTTTTAATGTCTTTCAATATGTTTGGGTACAAATTACCCGACTTGCTACTGGGGCCAACGCTGCATATTATGGAATTCAGGATAATGAAAGAGATGTTGCTATGGGTAAGGTTTCAGTTTGGCTGGTTATCTCTCACTTTCTCTCTCTTTCTCACATGCATTTTTCAATAGGGGCAGTATTGCCCCCAAAGGGGTGAAAATTGGTTCTTGGTGGGGGCACTTAGATACTACAATTTCATGGCTCTTCGAAGGGCCACATTATATACGCAGATATGCTGTGTGTCTGTAGCATTAAAATTTCATGCGATGAGTTGTAAATAGGGGAAAAAATATAAAAAGACTTCTTAGAGAGATGATAACAATTTTTAAGAAGTTTTAGAACTCTGATGTAATAGGGTGGCTTATGTATACTTGATGTTAAACCATCTGCCCACTTTGTGAGGGTGAATATATCTTAATATTTGCAAATGTCATTGAAATTGAAATGAATGTTTCTACTTCCCCCATAATTTACATGTTGAAATCCTGAACCCCACTGTGAGGGCAGTCAGAGATGAGGCCTCTAGGAGGTCATTAGGTCATGAGGATTAGTGCCCTTATAAGAGGGACCTTGGAGAACTCTCTTGCTGTCTTTCCACCATGCTAAGACAATGATAAGGAGGCCATCTGTGACCCAGAAGGGAGTCCTCACTATAACCCAGCAATGCTGGCACAATGATCTTATCTTGGAATTCTAACTTCCAGAACTGTGAGAAATAGGTTTCTGATGTTTATAAACCTTCTGCCTCTCCATCTATGGTGGTTTGTTATAGCAGCTGAAACTGTCTCAGACAGACATTATATAGAGAAAATAGAGAAGTAGACTTAAAAATAAACAACAGAATAAAAGGTGTCCATTGTCAGTGTAAACTAGTGGACATCCCATTAGAGAAAGTGAGGCCATGAGAAAAGAGTTAATGACAGGAGCCTAGAACAGGAAGACGGTGGTAGAAACACACGGGTTGCGTCAGCGACAGAAAGTGAGGAAGTGCAGTGAAAACCTCGGAGAGTGGAGTTGTGGGAAACGGTTTGTGGTGATAATGGGGAAACTGCGAGACATATAATGTCAGGTAGAGGGTATAAGTTAATGACATAGTGGACACTATCATGGGGCTGACCTAAGGCAAGGCCAGGACAGGGCACTTCCATACATGTTCTTTCGGGAAAGTAGCTCGGGTGATGGAAAAGTCACTGGCTCAGAAATCTCTTTGGTTTCTCCAAAGTGTGAGAAGCACTTCTAATCAGATGAGCTTGAATCAGGTACTCATTCCTGGTCAACCTCTTTGGAATTCCCACTCCTAGATTTATGGCAGTGGGGCAGAGGGCAGTGGAGGAGGGGGCATCTCCAAGGACAATGTGCTATTGCCAAAAGAACCAAGAATGGGTGTTGGGGGTCAGGGGAGGGGGGAGCAACTGAGGTTGGCGATGGTGTCACACAGAGCTGCTGTTCAGTCTGGCTCAGGCACCTTGGGCACACCTGTGAGCCTCAGTTCCATCCCCTACGTTACTGAGGTTGACAACAGAACCTACTGTATAGGATTATAATAGGACAGAAGGATGTAATGGAGGTAGTGTGCCTGGCCTTAGTCAGTCCTCAGTCATGTGACTCTTTTTCCTCCTCACTGAGGATTTCTGTCCTTCCACACAAGTGTAGTGTATGTGGATCCCCAGGTGTCCAGTTGAATGAAAAGAATCACTGATGAAATTCATAATTCATTCACTGTGCATTCAATGAGTTTATGAACTCGCTAATTCTCCACAGGGTTATTTTTTCTTTTTCAATATCCCTCTTTTTTCTGGACCTTATAAGACACTGATGCAGTCACATCTTCCTTTCAATGGGTTGCCTTGCTCTAATTTTGAATTTTTTTTTTCCTTCTGTCTCACTTGAATAGTGTCTGGTAGCTTGCTGAGAAGGCAGGGTACAGAGCCCTAGGAGGGAGAGAATTCTCATGGTGCAGCAAGAAAGGGTCGGCCACTAATGTCGGCTCAGGTAGCCATAGCAAAGGACTGTAGACTGAGGACCCGAGCAACAGAAATGCATTGTCCCACTTCTGGAGGCTGGAAGCCTGAGATCATGGTACTAGTATGGTACTAGCAGGTACTTCTGAGGTCTCTCTCCTTGGCTTGTAAATGGCCGTCTTCTCCAGTGTCCTCACATGGTCTTCCCTCTGTGTTCTAATCTCTTCTTATTCCACCAGTCATATTGTACTAGAGCCACTCTAATGATATCTTCTTTAAAAAATTCCCCACCCCTATCCTCCTCTCCTTTGGCAACCATCAGTTTGTTCTCTATATCTGTGGGCCTATTTCTGCTTTGTTTTGTATTTTTAGATTCCACATATAAGTGAAATCATATGGTATTTGTCTCTGTCTGACTTATTTCACTCAGCACAATGCTGTCTAGGTGTATCCATGTGTTCACAAATGACAGGATTTTATTCTTTTTATTGCTGGATAATATTCCATTGATATATATTGATTGAAGAAGGCATGATATAAGACATGATGGCATATATGTCATGTCTTACATCATGCCTTCTTCATTCAATATATATCATGTCTTCTTTATTTGTTCATCTGTCAGTGGACACCTACGTTGCTTCCATATCTTGGCTATTACTAGAAATGGTGCCATGAACCTAGGGTGTATACGTGTTTTTTCAAATTAGTGTGTTTGATTTCTTCAGATAAATACCCAGAAGTGGGATGTCTGGATCATATGGCAGTCCTATTTTTAATTTTTTAGGAATGGCCATACTGTTTGCCATAGTGGCTGTACCAATCTACATTCTCAGGTTGCCAGCAGTCCACATTCTTGCCAACACTTGTTGTTTATTGATTTGTTGATGATTGCCATTCTGACAGGTATGAGGTAATATCTCATTATGGATTTAATTTGCATTTCTCTGATGATTAGTGACATTGAGTATCTTTTCATATGCCTGTTGGCCATCTGTATGTCCTCTTGGGAGGAATGTCTAGTCAGGTCCTTTGTCCAGCTTTTAATTTGATTGGGGTTTTTTTTTTTTTGTGTGTGTGTGTGTGTGTGTGTGTGTTAAGTTGTTGAATTCCTTATATAATTTGAATATTAATCCCTTATCAGATATATAATTGGCAAATATCTTTTCCCATTCAATAGGTTGTTCTTTTTGTGTTGTGTTGATGGCTTCCTTCACTGTATAAAAACTTTTTAGTTAGTGTCCTATTTGTTTATTTTTTCTTTTGTTTTCCTTAGCCAAGGCGAAATATCAGAAAAATATTACTAAGAAAAATGTCAAGATTTTACTGCCTGTGTTCTCTTCTAGGAGTTCCTAATGGCTTCTTTAATGACCCTACCTCCAATATTGTCATATTCTGAATTATTGGGGTTAGAATTGCAACATATGAATTATGAGGGGGGTACCATTTAACCCATAATAGCCACTTAATAAGCTTTGAGCCCGTGAATAAGGTTCCTAACCACTTAGTTGTGACTCTTAAGCTCATTTGGATGCAGAGAACTGAAACCTGCTCAATCCAGTGTGAATGAAAGGAGTGTTTCCTGGAGAGTTGCAAGGTGTGATCTCCTGACTCAGTGCTGAAATCTAGCCATCTTCTCCCCATTTCTCAGGACAAGTAGCATGGCTGACATCTCCTCATTATCACACTGCCTCTGTCTTTTTCTCCTCATCTTTTATTCTGCTTACATCTGGTCCAAAAAGGCAATGAATTTCAAGTGAATATGACCTTTATCACTAGTTTTACTCTCTAGGTCTTCAATTCAGATTTTCAAGAGAGAAAATCTGATTGGACATTGGCTGTCCATGATTGGTTGATCTGGAGTTAGGTGTTGATTTCTGTACCAATCAGCTGGGTCCCCAGCCATAGGGGCAGGAGCAGAACTGTGTAAGATCAAAGAGGTTTCCCAGGCCAGCCCATTCAGCAGGTACTAAGACAGGGGAATTCTCATTATGGGGGCTGATGTTCCAAAGTATGGGCTGATCGACATTCCAAACTATATTCACAACAGCAAATAAATCTCAGCATTCTCGTTTATAAAGCAGCCATGCACAGTGAACAGTCAATTGAAAGAACACATGAGATAAAGAGCTGCACAATTCTTTGGTGACTAGAAGCCAAATGAAGTTTCTGTAAAATTGAACAAGAGCATCCTGATCACATGGCTATGTCCTTGATCACTTAGCACTTGACACAAAAGTGCTGTGTAACAAATCACCCTAAAAGTCAGTGACTTAAAACATCACTCATTTGTTCTCATGCATCTGTGGGTTATCTGATATGGGCTCATCTAGGTTGGGCTCAGGAGGGGTGGCTAAACTCCAGGTGTCTCTTACCTCCTCCTGGGACCTGTGGACTAGCCAGGGTATGTCCTCCTCATGTTGTTGACAGGAGTTCCAGAATGCAAGCAGAGCGGCCAGGCATCTTTATGCCTAAGGATCTGTCTCTTCATTTTCTGTTTAAATGTGATACCATCCTAAGTGGGCCAGGCCACCTGGATCACAGCTCAATATATGTGACATATGTAGCAAATCAATCATGTATACTTTCATGGTCAGTCCGGAAATATATTCATGTTTTGAATTCATGTTAGTGCATGATTTTCGCAAGGATCCCCTACTACAAAAGCAAAGTACATAAATCTCGACATTCTTATAAATTCAATCAAATATAACTTATTCAGTGATGTTGACATGGAGTTCTTTACTTAAACTATAGAACCCAAAAGAAGTTAGAGCTCTGACACTTAGGACAGACCCAATATTTCTCTTTCATTTTTCAATTAAAAGGACTGAAGTGTAGAAGATGAAATGTCTCACCCACGGCCTCAAAAGCAATTCCAAATACATGCATTACTGGATTTACTGAAACATGGATCAGACTAAATACAGAAATTCTGATGCTGCTAGGGAATTGCAGATTAATATTAACATAGCTGAGAATTGTTGTTGTTTGCACTGGGATTAAATCTCACTTGGTTCAGCTAAAAGGTAGTAGCCATTGCTTCTTGGATCCCATCTGGAAGTCTAGCATTAAACAGGAAGGGTTGAGGTGTCAAGTGGGAGAGGAATACCAAGACTGTGCCATTAAGTTGCCAAATTGAGAAGATCATTTCCTATCTGCCTTCCAGCTTTTGTGCCAGTGTCCTGGCCCTAAAACACCTTATAAAATAAATCTTAGTGGTCTGTGTAAGCGAACCTCTTGTTTTGAATTGCTTATCTGTGCTTCTCTGTTGCAGGAGTTTCATGATTAATCATGACAATATTACTGTAGAGGGAGAAGAGGTTAAGAAAAATGTTAGGCAATCGCCTAGTTTAAGAAATTATATGGTTTATATTCAAAGCTCAGCATATACTTAGGGGCAGGAAAAAATGCTAATAAATATTCAGGAAGGCAAAAATGCATTCTAATCTTCTCCACCTCTCAAAACAGCCCGGGAGATCCTTCTTAAAACACACAAAAGATGCCAGATCATTCCTTCCTTTGAGCCATTTCCATAGTTATGTATGTCCTCTCCTCTGTCTTTTCTTGATCTTAACCTTTCTGATGGCCAAGACTACCTTTCTATAAGGTTTTGCTCAAATTGTGAAAGCTGGGAAAGCTATTTTTATTATTCTCTCAGGCCTTGGAGTAAAAGGTCTTCCAAGTAAAAGCATTGGATAAAAGTAACAGCTTCAAAATATGCAAATGATGAAACTCATTGTGCAGTCATATCAGAAGCCAACTCCTACTGCTATTAAATGAGGTTCTCCCATCTGGGAGGGCTGGAGGTTTGCTTTTGCTACTTATGCATTCCTTGCCAAGGTGCCCTGTGCTGGGGCACACAGAGGCTGCAGCCCCCCATGGGATCCTTTCCTGATGCTATTGTTGTCTGCCTTTGAATATTAAAAAGGATGCCGGGTGTATAGCTATGACCATAGCCTCTAGGTTAATATCATGGACAATTGCACACCTCCTATTATTATGACTCTTTTGAGTAGGAACACTGAGGTATATGAAATGAGACACTCCCTTGCTGATGTCATCACCGTCTTGATGTTTCACATCTCTAGGCTTACTGGCTTGTCTTGTTGAGTATATTTGACCACACACACACCCTTTCCATCCCGACTCCACCCTGCTTTCCTGTGCACACATTTTTCACAAGACTCGTGTCCTCCTGTCAAGGACATAGAGAATGAGGCTGGCCAATGATCTGATGAGTAGACTTGTCCATCCCGATCTGGCTAAGGATTGGTCCTGATTCTGACGTCATTTACCCATAAGCATCACCAAGGAGCTTAATAAAAAGCAGGTTTCCAGGCCCACCTGCACAAAGTTGGATATGTCAGGCTGACTGGAGGCTCAAGAATTTGATTCATAAAACACCTTGAGCAATTTTGATGCAGGCGATCAGTGGCTGAGACTTTGGGAAATGCGTTCACTGAGGGTGGGCTCTCAGCCACCCAGCCTGGGCTTGCATTCTAGCTCCATCGCGGAATAACTGTGATGTCAGTGCAAGTCACTATTCTTTGTTCTTCTCATCTGCAAAATAGGGTGATAATGTACACATTGCAGCACCATCTTAAGTGATGACTCCAGTATCTGGATGGACCTCTATAAATGTTTCTTTTTTGAGGGGATAGAAGGGGGGGGGGCAATCTTTAATATTTCTTAAGACTAGCCCAGTTGTCTGTGATTCATATCTTACTCAAGAATATGACTCAACAGAGAAAATTTGCCATTGTATGGAATGGTTGGTTGTGAGACCAATTTTTTCTCTTGTTTTGTTGTGTTTACATTTTAAAATTATAAAATAGCTTATATTTACAAAAATGTGGCTATAATGCATGCGTATATTTTAAGGAATCATTTTTAAAAGACTACCTGTGGCAAATAGCCAGGCATTGACCACCCAGTTTAATAAATAGGACATGACTGGTATCTTTGACATCTCCCGTATGCTCTTTGCCAATCCCATCTTCCTCCTATGCCAGCATACCCACTGTGCAGTGTTTGGTATTTGCCCTTCCCATGCGTTTCTTTATAGTAGTGGTATTCAGAGTATCACCCTTAACCAACAGTATAAATATCATCTGGGAACTTGTTAGGAATATAAATCTTCAGGCCCCACTCTCAGATTGACTGAATAGAAACCCAGGGCCGAGATCTGTCACGGGTCCTCCAGGAGACTCTGGTGCACAGCGAAGACCACAGCCTGGCAGTGAGTAACCAGTGTGTGTATGTGTGTGTCCCTAAATAACTGTTACTGATACACCTTATTTTTACCTTTATTTTAAGAAAACCACACTTGATGTTTTCTTTTGCCCTTTGGTATTTTCCCTGTAGTTTGTTTTCTAAAGCTCATACATATTCATATGTGTATTTACAGGGTCATTAGTTTACAGCTCTGCAGCGTCCATAGGTAAATGCATGACAACTTATTTAAACGTTTCAGAGCCAATGGCATGGGCTTTCCTATTTTGAGTGGTGCTACCAAGAACATTGGTGAATATATAATTGAGGCACCTTTGCAAAGAGTGCAAAGAATGCCTCCGGGGAAGGGCTGCCTGGATTTTTTGATGGCACCGTGAGCATGGAAGATGATAGCATTTTTAAATAGGCTTTGCAGGGTCTACAGTGGGTTTTAGGTTTGGCTCCCTGCACTTCTGTAAAACTTCCTTCTATATAGAGAGGGTGGAAATCTAAACCAAAAGTAAATAAAAGCCCAGCCTGGCTTGTAGCTCGGTTTTGAGGGGCAAATGGAATTTTTCCAATTAGATATCCCCACACAAGATGGGGAAGGACTTGGGGGCGGGACGACAAAGCTATGCCCCCTGCTGCTCCTGGCTGAGGCTGCCAGTAAGTTCCCTCTAATGCCCTCCCTGTGCCCTCCCTAATATACTTGAGTGACAAGAAACAATGCCAGGGGAAACGCAGATGATAAGTGCCCATCAGTAGACGAGCGAATCCAGAAGTTGTGGTACATCTATACCACGGATATTACTTGGCCATAAAAAGAATGAAATCTTACCATTTGCAATATTACGGTTGGACCCAGAGGGTATTATGGTAAGCAAAATAAGTTAGACAGAGAAAGGCAGATACTTGCATGTGGAATCAAAATAAATGAACAAACAAAACAGAAATAGATCATAGGTACAGAGAATAAACCGATGGCTGCCAGATGGATGGGGAGGTTCATAAGCTGGGTGAAAAGGTGAAAGGAGGAAGAAGTACAAATGGGTAGTCACAAAATACTTGTGGGGATATAAAGTGTAGCATAGGAAATATAGCTAATATAGCCCATATATATATATATAAAAGAATAATATGCAAATTGACAAAACAGCAGAACAACCAGAATGACCGCTAGTTGGAATGAGGCTCACTCCAGGTGGTCCCTCCCCCAGGCCGGGACACTCTGATTCCCTGATGGCAAATGGGGAACCAGGGGCGGGTGGCAGCAGTGGGCAGGGCCAGCTGCCAGCAGCTGGGGAAGATGGCCCTGGTCACAGGCCAGGCCTAGGGACTATCCAGCACATGAATTTCATGCGCTGGGCCTCTAGTATTGTAATAACTACATATTGTGCCAGGTGGGTATCAGAATTAATGAGGGAGTCACTTTGTAAATTATATAAATGTCTAACCACTATAGTACACCTGAAATGAATACAAAAGAATATTGAATGTCAACTGTAATTGAAAAGAAAAAGACCTCCGGAGGGGGAGACACAATAAGATGTCACTGCACACCCACTAGGATGGCTGTAACAAAAAAGACAGACAATAGCAAGTGTTGGCAAGGATGTGATCATGACCAACTCAAGGTCAATTAATTTTATTTCATCTCGACTCACAACTAGTGCCCCTGCCAAATTATTTTGAAGCAAATCCCAGGCATTATATAATTCTTATTTAAAAATGTTCGGTATATATATATATATATATGAGGATCCTTTCTCCCATAGCACGCCATTACTTTACCACTTAAAAATTAACAGTGCTTCCTTACCCTGACTAAAGATCTGATCAGTGTTCAGATTTCCCATATTATCTCATAACTTCTTTTAACTGTTGATTTATTCAAATTAGATGCGGAGTCCACATGTGGCATTGAATTGATTTGTCTCTTAAGATTTTTATACATTAAGGGTATTCCCTCTTTTATTTTTATTTCATTTTGAGCCACTGACTTGTTGAAGAAACTAGATCATTTATCCTACCAATTTTCTACATTCTGGATATTCTTGAATCCACAGGTGGTGTCAGTTAACACCTTTTTTATACTCTGGTATAAAAAGTTAGACCCAGAGGCCTGGTCAGATCCAGCTTCATTTTGGGGCAAAGACTACTTCCTAGGTGCTGCTGGGGCTATGCAGGGCCTCAGCTAGGAAGCAGAGACTGTGTGAAGCTATGGATCTTCTCGTAGATTTTTTTTTAAGTGGCCATCTAATTTTGTGTTTATCATCAGCTTAAGGAGTTTTAAAGGATGTGACATCTAGTATATCACAAATATTGGTGTAGAGACTGTCATATCACTTGTTTAAATATATACAATCAGTCTAAATGCTAAAGCAGTTTTACATCCCCTCATCCACCTTCCCCTGAAGAACCCCCATGGACTAGTGGAGGGCAGGCAGGTTGTGGGCTCTGAGCAGGCAGACCAGAGAGGGAGGGGAAGGCCAAGTTACACAGGCCCAGTCCCCCATCCCAACTCACTAGTCAGAGAAGACACAGAACTAGGGATGGAGAGAGGCGAGGGGTGTTTCCAAACCGCTGCTCCTTCGAGAAAAACATGAAATCCGAAAGAACCAGGGTCCTGCCCTCTCCCCCCTCCTGGTTATGATCTTCAGGCAGGAGTTCCCAAACGAGGCTGCTCTCTTCAGAATCTCACGGAAGCTTTTGTTAAAAAGCAGAGGGGCCCAGAGATTCACATTTGGAGACTCAGGGAGTGGCCTCAGAGTCTGTGAGTTCAGTACTGACAGGGGTTTGGGATGTCCTAGAAAACCAGCAGTTATACGCATGATGGCGCCTTGGTCCAAAGACAATAGCTCTGGGTGTGAACAGATTGTGTTTTTTTCTAAATCATAAATCCAGATAATGATGCTCATCTCCCAGAGTTGTTTGAGGATTAAATAAAATGGCACATCCGTTCACTCAATAAATATTTATGGAGTGTCTACACTGTTGCAAGGCAGTAGCCTGGACAAAGATGGGCAGGGAAAGAGAAAGACAAAAAGTTGCCTCAATGAAGACGTCAGTCCCTAAACCCTCAGGACCAAGGATGTGGGGTGGGGGCTGTGGAGCAGAGCGGGGGACAGGGGGTGGTCTTTGCTGGTCTAGACGGTGGGGAGAGGGCTGGCCACACTCTCCATCCCATGCTGTAGGCAAAAACCCACAAGTCTAGAAGGTGAATAACAGTCATGGGTTAGATTATACCTCCTAACAACACACATGTTCAGTCCTAACCTCAGTGTCTCAGAAAGGGACTTTATTTGGAAATAGTGTCATAGCAGATCTAATTAAAGTTAAGATGAGGTGATACTGAAGAAAGTTATGACCTCACCCAATAGGATTGTCATTTGTATAAAAAAGGAGGAGATTGTGACCCAGACCTGCATACATGTGGGCATGAAGGCAGAGTTCAGGGGATGCTTCCACAAGCCAAGGAATGCCAAGATTTGCCAGTAAATAGCCAGAAGCTGGGGGGGGGGGGGGGGGGGGGAGGCTGCCCCAGGCTCTTTCTCACAGTCCTTGGAAGGAACCAATCGGCCAGCCCTTGGTCTTGGACTTCCAGCCTCTGGGACTGGGAGCTAAGTCTCTTGGTTAAGCCCCTGGCTTGTGGTGCATCGTTCTGGAAACTCACTGCCGAATGCACACAGATGTTCATTTGGTAGAACGACAACGTTCCATCTTTACTGAGCGAGCACCTGCAGGTATGGCAGGTGTTTCTGTAGGTGCACTACATGCTTCATCTCATCTAAGCCTTGTAGCAGCAGTAGGAGGCAGGTGCTGTTAGTGCCCCCATCTTACAGAGGCTGAAACGGAGGCACGGAGGTCAGGCAGCCCCTCTGGCAGGCACGTAGGCAGGATTCAAACCCCGTGAGTCTAGAGCCTGTGGAGCCCTTGCTTTGTACCTGCATGATCCCACCCACCTGGGAAACAGGGTGTTGTCCAGAGCCACTTGAAAGCGATTTCCCTTGATATTTCTGGGATGCTTTCTGACTGTTCTAAGCTGGCATAATATCATGTGGAGGGCTCAGATTTCACTTGGCTTCCTTTGATCTGATTGGTCAAAACAAAAATCAAGTTTGGGTTTCTTAAATGCACTGAGTTTGCCTCTAAGTCTACAAATCCCCCAACCTTTTCTATCCCAGATCAGAAGGTGAAGGCAAATGAGATGCACCCATGTCTTATCTGGGGGGACGAGGAACTCATCCAGCCAATCAGCTGGATGGCTGATAAGGAAACTTTTGGGCCACTGAGCATGATGGGAATCCCAGGAGAGTCATCCCCTGACACAAGGGACTGCCCATCGCTGAGTCACTGAGCAGGGCCCGTGGGTAGCATGAGGCTGAGTCCCCTCTCCTGCCTCCCATCATGGGCAGTCCCACGCATTTCTCCCCTGAGCTTCACCCTTTTGTTTAGGGTCGCACAGAGCACCTCTGAGCTATGGATTTGGACCTGAAGCAGGTCTCCTTCGAGGCCAGGAGAGACTGAGCGTGTTTGAGTCCTGGGTGGAGGGGTGGGTGGGAGGAAGGCCACATGTTGCTAGCCAGTGGCCTGGCCAGTGGCCCCGGCAGGCAGCAGGGAATCAGAGCCAGGCCAGCTGCTGAAAGGAGGGGGATCCAGGCTTGTGTGAACGGTGGTAGTGAGGTGAGGTTTTTGGGGTACATTCCCCCTTTGAGACAGACAGACATACACTAGAATGGCAAGCTCAAGGGCACTAGAGCAGACACACCTGCATTATCACACCAGCTCCCATGCCGACTCACGTTCCCAAGTCTAAATCCTACCTCATTGGTTCCCTGGGATAATGTGTATGAAGCATCTGACACAGGGCCTGGAACATTCTAGAAGCTTGATAGAGGTGCCTTACCTTCCCTGCCTACTTCCTGGCATTTATTCTTTGAACATGTGTTCTGGGGCTCTTAGGTCATTTCAGTGGAGGAATTATTTACAAAGTGCCTTCCGCACGCTGAGCACAGAGCCGGGCACAGGGAATAAACAAATGGACAGCAAAGACCCTGGTCCCTACAGTCGTGTCACTTCCTGGAACCGAGGTTCCATGGCAAATCCGTGAGCAGAGCTCCCATGAGGAGGACTCACCGTCCCAGTTTGCCCAGGACTGAAGGGTTCCGGGAGCCTGGAGCCAAAATCAGGAAAGTCTCGGACAAACCAGGCATTGCCGATAGCCTCCTTCCAACACACAGTACACACACCACAGTCTACGCAATCCACTTGGCCCCCCCGAAATCTTGTATCTCTTGTACATAGTGGATTCCCAAGAGAGACTTTGCAAGACGTTTGGGGTACCTTAAAGGGAATTTTGTTGGACACCTTCACCTCCAAGCTCTAGTCTCAGGCTGCTGCTTGCCCAGACGTGTTGCCCACACCGTGTTCCCGGCCCCATTCAGTCGCCAGGTGGAACACAAGGCAGAACTCTGGTCTGTGCGATGGGACCAACAGTGCTTGCTTGGAAGTACCCTCCCGGGGAACAGCATAAGGATTCTGACTTGAAAATTATCCTGTAAATACAGCTCCAACCTGAAACAGGTGTGGGAAGACAGGAAGCCCTCTCATGTTAACTACATGTCCACACGGTTCTTTATTTCTTCCTCATTGCTGTGGAGGAAACCTTATTCCTGGGAGTACAGAAGCCAGAGTCTACCTTCAGCGCCCTCTGAGCCTGAGTGTATTTAAGCATCTTGCTCTGCAAGGATATTATTGCTGAGCATCTCTGTCCTGCTGGGGATCCGGGCCAATGGTCCTCATGAAATTCCTCCCAAGGCGCCAAGGCCCCTCTCGGCAAAGACACGCAAAGACTCGGAGGCCCTGGGGCTCCGTGCCTGCCTGGCTGCCTGCGTGGAGACGGGCTCACCAAGGAGACAAAGCTCGGTGTGGTGTGATCCCCCAGCTCCCTGGATTTGGTCCGCTGCCCGAGGCAGGGCATCAGCCCCAGATCTTTCCACCAGCTCTCTGTCCGCCTTCTCCTGGAGCCCAAGCATGCTTCCTTCACAGTGGGTGAGGTCTCCTTGGCACTGGCATCCAGCTGGGGACGCTGAGTGCCCTTTAGGGAAGAATTCCGCCAGGAGGATAATAGATGCTAATGTCAGAGGGGAGCCCCCGGGGAGGGGAGGAGAAATCTGAGAGAATGGCCTTGCTGAAGCGGAGGGCTGCTTCTGTAATTTCCCCGGGGAATTGCGATCTGCCCTTGCTGGGGAATGAGGTCAGATGCGCCCCGCGGTGTATTTATTCTCTAGGGTGACTGATGGGACAGGAGGGCTGCAGAGCAAAGGAGGATTTGGGGCGCAGACACAATTAGCACTGTTACCGGAACTTGGCCCTCCCAAGGTTGTTGTTTTTTGTTAGCGTTCACAGGACATAACTGGGCTGCCGTTTTTCCAGACAAAACAATTCCCTGACATCTGAATCTCCCCTTCTGGGTTTGCAGATGCTACCAAGGCATCTTGTCAAGTCCCAGACTTGAAATTATATTTTGAGGCCAAACTCTGGCTTGTCACGGAAGGCACGTGCTTTTTACTCTAAGAGGGAGTTTTCTAGGGTTACTCTTAAAGAGGCCCTAGCTTTGTGGAGGCAACTGGCTTCAAGGGGAAATCACGCCACCCAATTAGAAAATGGGCAAAGAGTCTCAACAGACATTTCTCCGGAGAAAATATGTTGAAGAGTCAATAAACATATGAAGAGATGCTCAACATCATCAGCTGTCCAGGAAGTGGGAATAGCAGCCCCTGTCAGGTAACACTATACCTCCGCTAAGACAGCTATCATCCAAAAGCCCCATAGCAACAAGCGTGCCGAGGTCCTGGAGAAATGGGACCCCCTACAGGGCTGGTGGGAGTGGGCAATGGTGCAGCCATTTTGGAAAACAGCCTGGCGGTTCCTTAAACGATTAAACATCGAGGTACCAGGAGGCCCAGAAATTTCACTCCTAGGCCTATATCCAGGGGAATCGAAAACATATATCCATACAAAAACTTGTATACAGATATTCATAGCAGCATTATTCTTAACAGTCAGCAAACAACCCAAATGTCCATCAATGGATTAATAAATAGATAAATAAAACGTGGTATGTCCATTTAATGGAGTATTAATTGGCAATACAACAGAATGAAGTACTGATACACGGTGCAAGACGGATGAGCCTTGGAAACGCGCTAAGTGAAAGGAGCCAGTCACAAAGCACACACACGTTGTATAATATCATTTACACAAAGTGTGTCAAACTCATGGCCTCGGGCCAAATGCCTCATTTATCAGGTCCTTGTTAGCCTTTGGGTTTGACATGCTTGATTTACATGAACTGTGCAGGAGAGGCAAGTCTATGGAGACAGAAACTAGATCCTGACTGTGTGTGTGTGGGGGGGGGGGGGGACAGGTGGGAGGAAGTGGGAAATGGATCTTACTAACAATTGAGGGAAACTTGAATCTCACCCTTTAAAAAATGTAATCCAGAGGATCTCCTTACACCGAGAGAAAGAGGAAGAGTAATTGGAATATGAGTTTTCCACATGCTCATATTTTTATAGTGTTTGCAAGTCCAGCCAATGACGTCCAAAGTGAAGGAGTCTGCTGCTCCCCAGGTGGCCCTGTGATGTGGGAATTTTCAAAGACCTTTGGTTCCATTCCCCTGACACAGCTGCGAGTTATGGCTGACATCATAGGCTGATGCCCAATATCCTTAGCCATCCCAACTCCTTTACCACTTGCTCCACCCTCTGCTGCAGCCAGAGGGAGTCATGTGACACCACCCAGACCAGTGAGACCTAAGCAGGTGTCTTCTGACTAGATTGGGTTGATACTAGAAAATGTTTTTTTTCTGAATAAAAAGAAACAGAAGAAGCTGGTACCCTCAGTCCCCCTCATTTTATCCTGTTACCCTAACATGCAACGGTCACGTCTGGGACTGCTGCCAGTCACCTTGGGGTTGTAAGTGTTAAAGATGGCGAAGTGGCCCTGGCTGGTTTGGCTAAATGGACAGAGTGTTGGCCTGCAGACTGAAGGGTCCTGGGCTTGATTCCGGTCAAGGGCACGTACCTCGGTTGCAGGCTCAATCCTGGGGCATGAGCAGGAGGCAACCAATCAATGTGTATCACATTGATGTTTCTCTCTCTCTCTGCCTCTCCCCTCCCTTCCACTCTCTCTAAAAATCAATGGAAAAATAACTGTAGGTGAGGATTAATAACAACAACAAAAAAGATGGTGAAATAGGAGACAGAAGAGACTGAGGCCTTGGGCGGCTGAGCCAACTCTGAGCTCCTTGTTATGTGAGAAGCATACACCCTGATGTGTTTAAGTCACCATGGCGGGATTTCCCATACTTGCAGTCATATGCACTGCTGACGACCATGTGGTTCAGTGGACACCCTCATGCCCTAACGAACACTTTGGGGAGGCCCTTTTAAAAGTATAATCCAGAGCAGGGGTCCTCAAACTTTTTAAAGTGGGGGCCAAATCACGGTCCCTCAGAGAGCTGGAGGGCCGGACTATATGAACTACTAATTCCTACTGTAACACCTCGGCTGCGCTCACTGCCCAAAAAACCTGGCGGGCCGGATCAGACTCCTCTGCGGGCCGCATGTGGCCCGCGGGCCGTAGTTTGAAGACCCCTGATCCAGAGGAACCACTGAGCAAGGGATTGGCAGCCCTCAAGGGGAATAGCTTGAGCCCAGCCCCCAGAGAAACAGTCGGACTTACACCGTGAGAAAGCAAGAGGAACAGTCTGGGGCTGGGAATGGAAAGGGGGTGAAGTAGGAGGTGGAGCCCAGGATGGCTGCAAAAATAACCCCTTTTCTCTGCGGGCATCTCCGCTGTGCCTCAGCCAAGCACAGGCCGCATCGCCCGTACTATAACGGGACAATCAAGGGGTCCAGGCTGCCTGTCACTAATTAAGCCAATTAAGCAGAGTCAGGGTTGAATCATATATGAGTTTTCCAGTACTGCTGGCAGCACAGGAGAGCAGCAGGCCATCCACAAGCATCTGCTCTGCGGCCCCCCATAAGCGAGCTGCTTATCTAGGTAGAAGGACAAAGATTACATGGGGAAGTAGGCAAAAGGCATGTCAAATGGGCAGTGTGCAGGTAGCGTGGGCTGGGCACTCACGGAGGCCTGTGGGAGTGCAGAGGCTGGGGGTCTTCAAAGGGATGGTGGCTCTGGTTTCTGCAGCAGGGCTGTTACATTTCCAGGTGAGCTCCCGGGTCCCGGGTGTGTCACTGCCAGCCGGGTTAGAATGTGCCCTCTTTAATCAGAACAAAACCATCACGATTAACAGAACATGATTGATATTTCTTACAATTATAGCCAGTCCCCATGTTCCATTCTGCCTTCTGCCATCGCTCCATGAGGTCGTGTCATGGGAGCAATAAACGCAAGCAGCATGGGCATGCCACTCTGCCGTTTGCAGAGCATTTTAGCATTTCTTTCATCTTCTGGTCAGCCGGATGGGTTGTGCGCCCGTGTAGTGTGGGGAGGTCGTGTAGCCGATTGCTGTGTAAAGGGGCCTTAGGAAACATTGCCCAAATGGCTTAGGCCCCCTCTGCTCGGGGACTCACCCCCTGGAGCTTGAGGTCCATAATCATGGAAGCTGGGACTGGGAGGGGCTGCAAGATGAAGGGCAGGCAGAGTCCAAGGGCAGAATCAGGCTGGCAGGAGTGATCCATGCCCCAGTGCGTAGAGACAGGGACACAGCTGACGCGTGGCCTCCCTGTGGGCATCGGGCTTCCCAGAAGCCACCCGCCGGGCTCGCCCGCCTTGCTCCCCGGCAGCGGAGAGGCCTGCGGGGCTGGGTGATAGATGGGCTCCTGCCTCCCCACCTTCCCTCTTCCCTCCGTGTCTGCTCGGGGCACATCATCCCTCATGTCAGCCGCGGGCTTATTCTGATGGATGAGCAGAGTGCCGCTTCCTCCTCTGCGCACCTGTTCCCTGCAGCCTCCCCTCCCGCAGGGCGGACACTGCAGCCCCGCTCTCACTCCCACACACAGGAAGCTGCCCTGGGGCGCAAACTAGGGGCTTGCTCATCTGCCCTAAGGAGACATCACAGGTGGGCAGTAGCCAGCGTGTTGCCAAAACCGGTTTGGCTCAGGACTGAAAGGTCCCAGGTTTGATTCCAGTCAAGGGCATGTACCTTGGTTGCGGGCACATCCCCAGTGGGAGGTGTGCAGGAGGCAGCTGGTCGATGTTTCTCTCTCATCGATGTTTCTGTTCTCTATCCCTCTCCCTTCCTCTCTGTAAAAAATCGATTTAAAAAAAAAGGTGAGTGCTGTGCTAAGTGCCAGGCTTCGTGTGAACATCAGGCCAGGAGAATAGAGAGATTGGCACGAGCACCTCCTCCTGTCCATCTGAAAAGCAAATACAGATTTCCACTGGTGTCTCGTTGTGAGTTTGGGGGAGCCACGGGCAGTGCTGCGGGGCCCAGTGGCTCGCTCCTACCCACACAGGGTTCATCCTTCCTGCCCCTCTCCCCAGCAGTGACCTGGTGCCAGGCGCCTTCCTCTCTCACCCGCCACTGCCGAGTCCCTGTCAAGCCAGCGCACCCCTCTCCCATCACAGCTGCGACTGTCTCCTCTGGTTTGCTCTCCCTCATAACACAGACGGCAAGAGGAATGGCCTTCAGTTTGCTCACATCCACATCACAGATGTAAGTCTTGAAAAAATGTAGGACTTTGGCTTGAGTAACACGTTATTGGAGACATCTCAGACCGTTGTGATATTGAGTGTGGAGTTGCTGGTCCCCAGTACCCGTGTTCTGGCCACACGTCCTAAAAGCATGCCCCCTGGGAATAGAGGGGGCCAGGGTGTTTACAGTTTATTCTTAGAAGATGAGTTGTGCCATTGTTGCATAAAAAGAACAGCTCAGCCAAAACTGGTTTGGCTCAGTCGATGGAGCGTCGGCCTGCAGACTGAAGGGCCCCAGGTTCCATTCTGGTCAAGGGCATGTACCTTGGTTGTGGGCACATCCCCAGTAGGGGGTGTGCAGGAGGCAGCTGTTTGATGTTTCTCTCTCATCGATGTTTCTAACTCTATCCCTCTCTCTTCCTCTCTGTGAAAAATCAATAAAAAATATATTAAAAAAAAAACAGCTCAGTTCTCTGTGTGCGCACGTGTGTGTGTGTGTGTGTGTGTGTATGTGTGTGTGAGAGAGAGTGTGTGTGTATTGTGTGTGAGTGTGTGCATGAGTGTGTGTGAGTGTGTGTGTGTGTGTGTGTGTATGTGTGTGTGAGAGAGAGTGTGCGTGTATTGTGTGTGTGAGTGTGTGCATGAGTGTGTGTGTGTGTGTGTGTGTGTGTGTATGTGTGTGTGTGTGTGTGTGTGTGTGTGTGTGTGTGTGTGTGTGTGTGAGATGCCATCCTGTGTTGGAATCATCTAGGTGGATATGGCCAGCACGCAGGAGAAACCAATTTAAAACGGGTTAGAATTGGCTCTGTTTGAAATGGGGCCACTGTACACAGACTTCCCTGTAAATTGTCCAAAAACCATCCCGCATGCCACAGTACCGGTGTCGCTTGCTGAATATCCCTCGCTCAGGCCCCTGCCTGCCTTCTCCCGGACAGACTCACCACGGCTTGCGCATCAGAACCATCAGACCCCGTTGAGGATGGGAGATAGTCCTTTGATGTACATCCAAGAGAATGCAGTTCTTTTTCCTTAGGAGTTTAGATTTATGAGCCATCTCCCCTCTCTCCCAAAGCACACACATAATTTTAATGTTCCCTTGATATATATCTCTGTGTGTTCTCCATTTCTCTTGTTTTCATTTAATTACTCCACAGATTACTTTTATGTTGCAGACTAAAAATTTGGGAGGGAATAAGATAAGGTGACCAGACGACCTGCTTTTGGCAGGACAGTCCCATTTTTTTTTTTTTTTTAACAATTTTTCTTGCAGCGTTTTAAAATGCAGGACAAATTGTTAAAAATCAGGACTGTCCCACCAAAAGTGGGACCTCTGGTCACCTTAGAGTAAGAGCACACTTAGCTCATGAAGCCCATGATTCCCGCTTGCTGCTGTTTCTCGGACGGATATCTGAAATTTGGAAATAGATGGGTGCAAGGGCCAAGGGTTCCGTTGTCTTACCAAACTGGGACGGTGGTTCTGACTCTAGGAGGAGGAGAGCATGTGATTGGTTATGAATAATAGATTTCACAAATGATTTACTTTCTTTGTTTCGAACAAGCTGGAGCAAATTCAGATTCTCCCTCCCATTCCTGTCACTGGCACTCCAGCCTGCCTGTTCCCACCTGTGCCACGGGAAGGACAGATGCTGTTGTGACCCGCAGTGAGTAGTGGGGTGGTTGCAAAGTATTCACCCATTCAGCAAATGTTTGCTGAGCTGCTGTTGTGTGCCCAGCACCGTCTTTAGTTTAGGGCCGTGGTCGGCAAACCGCGGCTCGAGAGCCATATGTGGCTCTTTGGCTCCTTGAATGTGGCTCTTCCACAAAATACCACGGCCTGGGTGAGTCTATTTTGAAGAAGTGGCGTTAGAAGAAGTTTAAGTTTAAAAAAATTGGCTCTCGCCAAAACCGATTTGGCTCAGTGGATAGAGCGTCAGCCTGCAGACTTGAAAGGTCCTGGGTTCGATTCCGGTCAAGGGCATGTACCTTGGTTTCGGGCACATCCCCAGTAGGGGGTGTGCAAGAAGCAGCTGATCGATGTTTCTCTTTCATCGATGTTTCTAACTCTCTATCCCTCTCTCTTCCTCTCTGTAAAAAATCAATAAAATATATTTTAAAAAATGTGGCTCTCAAAAGAAATTTCAATCGTTGTACTGTTGATATTTGGCTCTGTTGACTAATGAGTTTGCCGGCCACTGGTTTAGGACGTTCAGTGGGGGACATACAAACGTGACCCCTCTTTCCTGGAGCTTACAACCTGGAAATAGACAAGTGGAAGAAATAGACAAGTAATGAGACAAGTGCAGAAAATGGGTAGCCTGGTTTATTTTCTCTCTCTCTCTTTTATTTTTATTTTTAATTTTTTTAGTAGCCTGATTTTTAAGTGTTACATCCTCAGTCGTTGCTGAAATACTGTTGCATAACAAACCGCTCTCCTTGTCCAGAGGCTTCTAGCAGCAGGCATGTATTTCTTCCTCATTGTCTGTCTACCCAGCAGCCCTGGTCCTGCTGGTCTCAGCTGGGCTTGGCCTCAGGCCACAGGTCAATATCATGGTTGCAACATGCAACGCTCATTCTCCCTGGCCCAGCGGCACGTCTGTTGAGTGCTTCTTGTGGCAAACAGCAGGATTTCCAGAGGGCAGAGTTGACCTCCTGAACACTAAGCTTCTGCTTAGATCACGTTTGCTCAAGTCCAAACAAGTCACATGGCCAAGCCCAGAGTCAGCAGGGCATTGAGGACAGGGAGAAGGGAGCACATACCACATAGTAAGTGAGTCTATCATAGGGATTAAGGAGGGAATAGCAGTGTGGGGGTGCAGACGCTGTTTTGTGTAGAAGGACATTGGAGCTGAGAAGAATGTCCTCGCCTGTGAAGAGGGGAAATGATGTCCTTGGCAGAGAGCCCCATGTATGCAAAGGTCCTGGGGCAGGAAAGCGCATGCTGTTTGTTCTCCATCCTGGGTGGTGAGCTAGGAGAGTGGGAGATGGGAGAGAGAAAGAAGTAGCTAGCCTAGGACAGCTTCCTAAGGGATTAAGAATTGGGGTTTTAGCCAAAATCGGTTTGGCTCAGAGCATCGGCCTGAGGACTGAAGGGTCCCGGGTTCAATTTCGGTCAAGGACATGTACCTTAGTTGTGGGCACATCCCCAGTGGGGGTTGAGCAGGAGGAAGCTGATTGATGTTTCTCTCTCATCGATGTTTCTCTCTCATCGATGTCTCTAACTTTCTATCCTTCTCCCTTCCTCTCTGTAAAAATATCAATAAAATATATTTTAAAAAATACTTTAAAAAAAAGAAGTTGGGTTTTATTTCAAGTTCAATGGTTTTAGGCAGTGAG
This sequence comes from Pipistrellus kuhlii, assembly GCF_014108245.1. Taxonomy (NCBI): domain Eukaryota; kingdom Metazoa; phylum Chordata; class Mammalia; order Chiroptera; family Vespertilionidae; genus Pipistrellus; species Pipistrellus kuhlii. Next base: position 188,661,043 of record NW_023425515.1, on the reverse strand, counting down.
TGCTGTAATCTGATTTGTGCTTTCTAAGGGTTCTTGTAGCTGCACCAAGGAACATGGACTAGAGATGTGGCCTTGACTAAGACGGGGCCGCATTCACTCATCCGCGCGGAGGTGAGGATAGGTTAGCCGCATATGCATGAGGTTTGATAGGCAAATATTGCAACACCTTTTCTTGAGAAGCCAAGAAGGCTTTCCCACGAATCTGTCTGGTATTTCATAGAATCGTAGTGCCGCTCTGGTGTGTGCCCCTTCTGTGAGCCCATCTGTCACATGCCCTGGGGGAGGGAGGGGGAGAGGCCTGTGTAACCTGGATGCGGAGGTGCATACCCCAGGGGTCTTGGGAGAGAAATCACACAAGTAGAGTGCGATGTCACAGAGTCAGCCCTCGGGAGGGTTGACCAGACCCCCACGTTGGGACAGAGGGCCTTCAACGTGGGAATCATGGAAACGTTGGACGGAAAGCTCGGCCTCACAGCCCACTGAGCCCAGGAGGTTACACACTCAGACCAAGGTCACTCACACGGCTGGGCCTCGTGCTCCGCCCGGAGGATTGATGGTGGCGGTGTGGACACTCCTTAGGATTCACACGTCCTGTCATTTGCTACGCCCGCCGAGTGGAGAAGTGGAGATGGTGGAAGCTGCCCGCCTGAGGCAGTGGAGGAGGGTTCAGTCCTAAGTGACCCCTGGCCCACGGGCCTTGTAGACCTGGCCTCTGTCTTCCTCAGACCTGCCCAGGCCCGCTCCCTGCTTCAGGCCCATCTGCTTGGGAAAAGCTCCCAGGGCTGATCTTGGCTGCTCTCCCAGCCAGCCCACTGGGGGAGCCTTCGGAGTGAACCCAGCCTGCCCCCCCCCCCCCAGATCTGTCCATTCCCCTGATTCACCTCAGGCTCTGAGCACCCGCTTTTCTCTTTGCCAAGACTGCTCTTCCTGCCGGGAAACTTGGCTTGATGCTCCCCAGACCTGTCAGCGGTTGAAGGGAGACATATGCCAGCCACAGGAAGCGAGCGCTCAACACAGAAACCCCTTCAGATCCCCATCACACAGGCCTGTTCCATATAGAAGGCATTTGGCAGGCATTCCCACAGGGCCAGATCCCAGACATGGAGAATTCACCAAGTGGGAGGCAGTCTTCCCTGTACAAGGCTGGTCCCTTCCTATCTTCTGGGTTTCAGCCCTGATGTCACCTCCGCCAGGAGGCTCTCCTTGATTGCTCTGCCAAAGTCAGGAGCCCTGTGCCACTTCCTTCCTGTTGCATCATCAAGTTTTCCCTTGGTCCCACTTACACTAATACTGCTTATGTGTATACTCGTTCAGTGTCTGTCTCTCTCGTTTAGACCATAAGCTTTGTGAGGACCGAGATTTCTTCATCCCTGTATCCTGCTGCCTGGCACAGGATCCGTCGTCGCCTGGACATTTGACGGATGCACAGATAAATGAATGGGGAAAACATGGGCCAGGCACAGAGGAAAACTGACCATTTTTTTTTAATTGATAATATTGTTGCCTATTTCAGAACGGACAGGTGTCCCCTGAAAATTTTCCAACTCAATGCCGGGGCTGTAATGAATGGCACTTCTGGGAGCTGGCGTCTCTTGAGTCACAGTAAAGAGTTGGAGAGAGAGAGCAGACAGGTCTGTGATGAAGTTATCACTTATTCTCAAATGAGTGTGGATCACACCGAGGAAGCAGGCATGACGTTTCTCATATTGCGCCAGGAAGGACTCGAGAAAGTGAGCCCAGATCAGTAGGCAAGTGAGCACCTCAGTTGGGGTTTATGAGCATTTCCTCAGAATCCCCAAGAAGATGCAAGATATACAGAAAAGTCACTACAAAAGGCATATTTGCCCAGAGGTGGAGTGAATGGAATTGGAAGCGTTGAAGGAACGGTGTGAATAAGAGGTGAGGCCTCTGGGTCTAACAAGAATGTTCTTGTTGACCGTTTCGATTGGACTCCAAGAAATTGCATGTACAGATGATCATATAACATTACCTGGGGAAAGGGACCATAGTTTTCTTAAAAGGGTCTATGATCTCTGCCTGTCCTGTGTGACTCAGTGGTTGAGCATTGACCTATGAACCAGGAGGTCACGGTTCGATTCCTGGTCAGGACACATGCCTGGATTGCAGGCTTAATCCCCAGTATAGGGTGTGCAGAGGCAGCCAATCAATGATTCTCATCATTTATGTTTCTCTCTCTTTCCCTTTCTCTCCCTTCTTCTCTGAAATCAATAAAAATATATTTTAAAGAAAGAGTCTATAATCTCTAATAAAGGTTAAAGATTGCTACTCTTTAGAGGTAGCAAATATATATATATTTATATGCCTATTATGTAAATTGTCCCCACGGGAGTTTGACCAGGAGACCAATCGCTCACTATGACATGCACTGACTACCAGGGGGTGGTGCAGAATGAAGGGAGGCCCTGGCCGTCAGCTGGAAGGCTCCAATCAGCACCTGATCGCCCGCCAGGCATAGGTATACTACCCATTCACGAATTTCATGCACCAGGTTTTTAGTAGGTAATAAGTCTATAGGAACCAAAAGTGAAAATGTATTTTACTTTTCAGTCACCAGGAGTCACCTCTGCCTCTCCTTGTGGGTCACTGAGAACAGCCTGAGTCGGAAGGAGGTGGTTAGATGGGGTTCGGTGTCCACCGACATCTGGGTGTGTGAGTGGTGGTTGAGGTAAGATTGAGACAGAGAGAGCATGGCGTTAGCTGTGGCATTTTGGATATGTCTTTACCTGGGTGCCCTGGTCCTCCACTTCCCATCCAGTTGAGTTCTTCGGAGTACATTTCACTCCGAGTCATGGACTCAGGGTTCCTAGGACCATATCCCTGCTTATGTTTCCAGCGATCAAACAAAGGAGCCAAAAGGAAGGAGATGTCAGTGCTTCACAAAGTGTGGTCTGTGGAGTCAGTCACCTAGGCAACTTGCTAGAAATGCAGATCTCCAGGCTCAAGCCCTGACCAACTAAATCAGAGACTGTAAGACTGGGGCACAGGAATCTATACTTTTAGGATGCTTCCCATGTTCCGGTGTGTAGCATCTCAACATGTTAGCAAGCCCGTTTTAGACTCTACCAAATAGAAATCCAACAGTCTTAGCTTGCCAACTTCAGGTATTAATGGCAGGAATGTCTTGCTATTTGGAAATCTGAGTATCCTCCTGCTGTTTCTTTTCATTTCCCAAGGCTGCCCTTCCAGTTGCTATTTCCTCTTGCCGTGGTAGGAAATGGGCCCAGGAGAATTTAAATTACATTCTTTGGTGGAAAAAACAAACAAACAAACAAAAAAAACCCTGGCTAGCTGCCCTGGCCAGTGTGGCTCAGTTAGTTGAACATTCTCCCATGCACCAAAGGTCACTGGTTTGATTCCCAGTCAGGGCACATGCCCAGGTTGTGGGCTTGATTCCCAGTAGGGGGTGTGCAGGAGGCAGCTCATCGATGTTTTTCACATAGATGTTTTCCTCTTTCCCTTTTCCTTCCTCTCTCTCTAAAAAATAAATAACATATGCATTTTTTAAAAGCTTGCTGGCCACAATAGTTTGCTAAGAGCTCGAAGAGTTTCACCTACCCATGTTTGACTTTCGACCAGCACCTCAACAGGACACGTTTCTTTGAGTTTCAAAGACTTCAACGAAAAGGTGTGGAGCGCAGCATTTTGCTGAGGACCTGGTCAGGTGACCTTGAGAAAAGGACTGCCCAGGGCTGAGGAGGTGGAAAAGGGGTGTGTGTGGGGGGGTCATTGTAGGGTGGGGAGGACATCTGTAATACTTTCAGCAATAGAGACACGTTAAAAAAAAAATGTGCACCTCCATGTGCTTTTACCTTGACCTCCATCTCTGGAGGCCTGGATATCCTCGATAAGCTTCAAGGAGCATCTGGAATTTTGGAGGCTTGATAAATCACATTCCATTCCGAGCAAGTTGGGTCCACTCCCCAGCCTCCTGCCAGACGTTGCTGTTTTCCTTTCGGGGGGTCATCCGTAAGGAACGGGGCGGTGAATTCCTCCCAGTGCATTTCAGCCATCCCGCAGGCTTCTGAGACCAGTGGACTTACCACAGATTCCCAAGGACACATCTGTGTCCTATAAAGCCGCTCCAAGCCTCTCTTCTGGGGCGGGAGGCGCCGCTGCAGCACGGTCTTGGTGCATGACATAATTCACCGCTGCCTTTCCCCTCATTCTCCAGCCGTTGGCCTGGGAGCCGCTCCCGGAGATGGTAACAGAGATGTCAGCCGTGGAAGCGGATGGCGCCCTCACACCGTGTCGTCTTTCATCAGCACATCCTCTCTGGAAGCCGTAGGAAGCACAGACGCTCTGCAGCCAAAACCCTTTTTTTTTTTTTTTTTTTTTTTAATTTATTTATTTTTTAAATAAGAAGATAGATCCAGGGGCCTTTGAAAGGAGGATTAGCATTTTAAAAATTAACAACACACACAACGTGGCTGTTCGCTTTTTCTGCGTATTTTCACAGCCTTGCATTTTAGAAAGCATGGAAGTCCACCCCTTTCACCATCCCCTGCCAGCTAAAGTTTCGCAGCGTGGAGTGAACTGAGCCCGACCTCGCTAGCAAACAGCCAGTTACAGAAATCTCTGTCACGTACCACCCAGTACAATCCGACTCGGGAGCAAGATCGGCCTCCACAGATTGGGAGACAACATGCCAGCCACGGCATCCGCATTATAGAAGCGATCTGCACCTTGGCCCTGATGGATATTTGAGAGGATCGGACAACTCCCAGAAATGAATGCAAAACTGTGAACGCATATGCAAACTTGAGTTTTAATGGGAGACCGTCTATAACTCTCATCTAGTGATCTGTGATCCCGGAAAAGGTGGGGGAGGGAATCAAACAAAATGCTGTATTCAAGATCAAGCATGCCTATTGGCTGACCCTGAAAGCAGGCTGCGGCCTCTGCCAAAATCACATGAATTCCGAAGACGGTGGAGAAGACACCTGCAATGGAGGTTTCCCCAGGTCATGCAGGACTGAGGCTGTCTGACTGGAGAGATGGGCGTAGGGACAGGAGTCAGCTGCTCTATTTCTTTAATTCCTGAAACTGTCACTGAACATCTGGGCACTGGGGTCTCTGCTAGGAACCAGGATCCAAAGATGAATTGGCCTCAGCTCTCTGTTGAACAGGCTCACAATCTATGGTGACAGGCAAGGCATTCCCCTTTGCTTCCAAAATTATGGTTCCCTTGCCGAAACAGGTTTGGCTCAGTGGATAGAGCATCGGCCTGTGGACTGGGGGGGTTACAGGTTCAATTCTGGTCAAGGGCATGTACCTTGGTTGCAGCATATCCCCAGTAGGAGATGTGCAGGAGGCAGCTGATCGATATCACTCTCTCACTGATGTTTTTAACTCTCTATCCCTCTCCCTCCTTCTCTGTAAAAAATCAATATATATATATGCACAGATTAAAAAAAATATATATGGCTCCCATGTCTTTGCTCTGCTGTAGGGAAAACAATCCAACAGGAGCACCTTGGGGTCAGCAGCAAGGAGCCCCGAAGTTCATGGGACTGAGGGGATCACCCCCACGAGAGAGTGTTCAGAAAGAGGAGGTCTCTCCCCACTCCGAACAGCTCGCTCATCCAGCCTGTCTGCTCAGTGCACCTTCTCCCATCGGGAGGAAACAGAACAGTTTCCGTTCTGAGAGATGAGATTGCTTGGCTGGCGGCTGCGGCCCTGGGTGGGACGAAAGCAGACATTGTTAATGGAACGCGAAGTTGCATTTTTTGGTGGATCATTTCTGAAAAGTATTTAAGTGGAGTATTAGCACAGCTTGGGCAGAAGTGCTTTGTGGGAAAATTAAATCCCCATATTTCTCCATCTCTGTAACTGCTCCCCAGTGCAGCTTGGAAAGGGGCCTTTGGCAGCGGCCCAAATCTTGCAAAACCCTAGCTGGCTGTGCCGGCCCGTGGACCACACCTGAGCTCCGACTGAGCTGGTCGCTGCTGGTTTGTGGTCCTCGCTGCTCACATCCAGTTCATCTTTGGATTCTGGTCCCGAGCAGACACCCTGCTCACAGCCTCTGGGACAGGCCACTGGAAGGACTGAGAGGGATGTATAGGACGCGAACTTGGGGTGCAAGGGCTTTAGGCTCCCTCTTCACCCCTTCCTGATTCCAGCCTGTTTGGACCTAAGAAGACTCTGCTGCTGGGCACTACCATCCTCCCCCAACCCCTTGCTGGGAATGTAAGCCGTTCTAGGCAACTTCTGGAAGAGGACTGCCTTGTTCTACACCACCATGGGGGCTTGTCCCACCCCCTGACCACAGCAGATGGAAACCAGGGTGAGCAGGGTGACCAAGAGCAGCCAATCGGAGACAGAGAGATGGGTGAGCTGCTGGGACAGGCCTAAGCTCTCCCGGACAGGCCTAAATGTTGCCAAATTAGCTCCAGACCAGCAACATCTGAAACCTGCTGCACTTGACCTACAAAGACACCTTCACAGTCCAAAGTGCATTCTTTGAGGGACAGGTTAAGATTCGCTTTTTTTTTTTTTTTTTTTTTTTTGGCATTCGGCCGCTATTGGAGGCATAGGGGTGAAGTTAGCAAGCGTTGACCTCCATGTCTCCAGTTCCTTTCATTTCACTCAGTGTGATGAGCAAAGGCCCAAGTCTGCCCCTCGTGCCAATGGGTTTGTTCTCCAGGGTCTGCTCCCCTCGCTGAGCTGAACCCTAAAGCACCAGCAGAAAGCGGAAGAACCGAGGGGATTTAAAAAGCGGTCTTGCAAGTCCATGTGCTGCCACCTCCTCTGTGAAGACCTTCCTGATCCTCCTGCTGAAAAAAAATCACTTCTTCCCTTCCAACCTGCCACCCTCTGCACCTGTCAACAAAGCTCCTCAAACTGTGTGGACGTGACTGAATCACTCAGAGGGGACCCCCATTTCTGCATTTTCCCTGTACCATGCTAGACACCCAGGAACAGGCAGGAACATCTTGGTTCATTATAAAGTCTACCCAGCCCTGACATTTGGGGCTGTTTTGTCCCTTCAATGACAATCACACAGCTACCACTGCCCCTCTGTGGCCCAGACACTCTGCCTACATTATGTCATATGTCCACCCCTTGCTACAGTCCTCCAGAGAAAGATGTCTTCATTTTCCTCTTTTGCAGATGAGGAAACTGAGGCCAGAGAGATCCTGGAGCTTTCCCGAGACCATTAGCTATTCTAGTGCCGGAACTTGAACTTCAGCTTATGAAACTCCAGACCGCGCTGTTGCTCCCAGGACACAGCCTGTCCTCAGATGCCCCTGCTGCCACTGCCGAGCTGGCAAAAACAGACTCTGCATACAAAAGGGCAGTAACATGCAGTGGTCAGCCATCAGTGATGCTGATATGGAGGGTGAAACAGTAGCTTGTGTAGAGTCGCAGAGTGTCTCTGCATACACCGTTCCTTAAATTACGAGTGGAAACATGGTCACTTTACATTGAAAAATAGGCAGAGATGACCTTAACCACAGACTCAGAGCCAGCATCAGCAGCACCGGGACAAAAGGAAATCTTGTATCTCCTGGAATGATGCACTGTGAAGGACAGCGCCGTGGTGGTTCTGCCCAATTAGATGCAGAACTTGAATCTAATTATGAGGAGCCCTCAGGAGCGCGCTACACAAAGCTGGCGGCATCCGGGAAACAGAGGAAGGCCGAGGAGCTGCTCCGCACGGAGTTCCAGGTTAAAGACATTGAAATGCAATGGGTACTCTTGGACCGGCTCCTGAGCCAGGAGAAGAAGAGCCATATCCCCCGTTACTGAGACAGTTGATGAGATTAGGATATGGCCTATGAGCTAGAGAACAGTGTTGTATAAATTTTAAATTCTCTGATTTTGATAACGATACTGTGATTATAGAGGAAAATATTCTTAGGAAATATATGCTATTAGTCATTAGAGTTGTGTGGGCACAATATCTCCAACTCAGTGGTCCAGAAAAACATAATATGCTATGTATGTGAAGTATATAGAAAGAATAATAAAGCAAGTGAGACAAAATAAACAATAGGTGGATCTGGGTAAAGACATATAGGAGTTGTATGAAAAAAGCTCTGGCAACTTTTCTGTAATTTTCAAATTTGTATAAAAATGTAAGTAAAACTTCTTAGAGTCATTATTGAAAATATAGGCTCTGGAGATGGACTCACTGGTCTTCAATCCTGGATCGGCTAAGTACTGGCTGTGTGACCTTGGACATGCTACCCAACCTCTCTGTTTCCTTGCCTACACAATGGCTCTCATAGAGGAGTGTGTATTGCTAGGATCTTCTGATCTTTAAGTGAACTAACACATGGGGATTAAAACCTGGCCCCTCGTAATCACTCACTAAACGTTAGCTGGGTTTATCAGTAGGTGTGAAGGTCAACCACCCCAATTTCTCTGAGACCGTCCTGATGCGCGTGGATTCCTGGTTTGTCAGATCATCTCCGGGGGTGCAGCTCTAAAGCAAACTATTGCTAGGTTTGGAGGCTATTTCAGCAAACACATGCTGACCTTGAAAGGCCTGAATGCAGCGCAGTTAACAAGAATTAATGAGAAACTGGCAGCCTAATATTTTTGGCCTCGTCCAAAGGTGTGGCTTCTCATTAAGTTTCTACATTTCTCCCAGAGCAATGCCACCTGTAGGTTTGCCCGATTTATGCTTTTATTTTTCTAAATGGCAGCTACTGAACGTTTCGGGAACCTGGGAAAAAGCACTAGGATTTGGAAAATAAGAAATGGATTCTCCCTAAATGCGTCAGGACGGGCTCTTTAGAAAGGTGAAGGTTAGGTTTTTTGTGATACTCCATTCATTTGTCGGAAACTCCACTTTTAAGCAGAGAGTTGTCATTCAATTAATAAAGATTGGACTATACCACCCACCAGTCATCAGGTATTGTGAAGGACACTACTGGGGGCTTGACAGTAGACGCAATATGGACTTGTTCTCAAGTTACAGAGCAGAGGACCTGAGCGAAGGGACCGGAGGGGCAGAGTGGCATGGGACGAGGCGGAAGCAGTGGCCAGGACCAGGTTTCGGGGCCCTGGAGGTCATGGGATGGAATTAAGGCTTGATGTTAAGTGCCGCGGGAATTCACTAAAGGGGTTTAAGCATAAGAATGGCATGAACTGATTTACTTTTTTTAATATGTTTTTTTTTTTTATTGGTTTCAGAGAGAGCCAGAGAGAGAGAGAGAGAGAGAGAGAGGGAGAGAGAGAGAGGGAGAGAGACATTAATGAGAGAGAAACATTGATTGGGTGTCTCCCACGTGCCCCCCAACTGGGAGCCTGCATTGTGAGCTTGTTCCCTGGCTGGGAATCGAACTGGTAACCTTCTGTGCAGGTCCTGGTTTGGACAGAAGGAAAGGATTTGAATGTGGGGGGTGGGCGGGAAGGAGGATATTCTAGGCAGAAATGTGGGAACAGAAATCCAGGAGGCGGGAAAATGGAGCCCATGTCCAGGGAGGTGAAAGTCCTTGGAATTTTCATGGAGAATAAGGTGCCAAAAGGAAAGGGGAGGGGAGTCTGGTTGGAGCTGGCGTGGGAAACGCCAGGCCAAAGGAATGAGTTTCCTTCTGCAGGCAGCGTGGAGCCCCCCCAGGAATATGAACAAAGTGGGGAGCTCCCAGCAGGCCCCCCGATGACGGTTTCAACAAGTCCGTCACCTTCCTAATGGCCCATTCTTGTGCTCAGTGACTTGGCGAGTACTTTACATCTAGTATACATCTCTCCATTGGTTCTGTGGAAAACACACACACGCCCACGCCCTGCCCACCTCGCTGGTTTTCTAACCCATTTCAATTCCCTGTGAAGGCTGCTGGGGGGCTGGCATGTTTATCAGACTCTTGGCAATTTCACACAATCAAATCGCAAACTCCAACTTCTGCAAATAAGAGATCTTTATGTTCCCAGTGGTGATGTGTACTCGCACTTTCTGTGCAGCGTGTCCCATCTGCATGTATCTTCAGAGCCTCCCTGAGCATAGCTGCTCGCTGCCATGTTGGAGAACTCCAGAGGAAAAGGGGGTTTTATTGAAAAAGGCCTGGCTGCCCCAGCTCTTTCTGAAAGGTGTCTACAGGCAAGATGCCGGAGTGGTAATTGTCACAAGAGAGGCACTGACCCTGACCGTGTAGCCGATGAGTTTGAGAAGGCCAACTGCAAAGGAAGCCCTCAGTAGGGAGTTGGGTGAGAGATTCATCAGGCTTGTGGCCTGTTGATGAGGTGACCTGTATGGGGCTTCTGTGAGTCATTCTGTCACTTGGGAAAAATATGAAATCTCGGATGAGGAAAGCACTCATACCTGTGGTGAGAAATTAGCGATTAGAAGCTGTTCTCATCACTTATTGAATTGCAGGTCCAACATTCCCCATTGCATCACCAGGGGAAGAGAAGAGAAGGGTCATGGGAGGTTAAGAGCAGGCAGGGACTTGGCAGCCAAATAGACCCAAGTTGGAGTCCAGCCAGTAGCACTTAGTAGCTATGCGACCTTGAACTTCTCTTTGGTTTTCTTACATCTACAGTGGCATAAATTTCTCTATTGGTTCCACGGAAAACACACACATTAAACCAGTTAAAAAACCAGTGAGATAAACAGTGTGTAGGCATGTGTGTTTTTCATGGAACCAATAGGGAGATTTATGCTAGATGCAAAGAATTACTTTGCAGAGTTGTTGGGACCATTTGCTAAAAACAATTTGTATACAGTTTTTAATCTTATTAAAATATTAATTTTAATCTTTTAAGCTTTAAAAAATCCCTTTCTCTTTTAACCATGTTGAAGGCATTTTTCTAAGCCATTTGATGGACAGTGGAGTTAATGGGGCTGTAGAGATTTAGAGAAGAAGCATTGGTGTAACAGAGTAACTAGGAAAGCATCATGCAGAACAGAAATTATTGCCGGGTATTGAACCACAAGAAATGTGTCAACTGGTCTTTACAGTTTTCTCTTGTAAAATTCAATACAACATATTTTAATTGAGATAAGACTGACTCTAAAGATCAGGGGCCATGCCTGACTCTTCCTGTTAGTGGTTCCAGGGCTCAGTGCAATGAAAGACACCCAGAAATGGATAAATAAATACTGGATGGATGGATGGATGGATGGATGGATGGATGGATGGAAGATGGGTGGATGGATAGAGGGAAAGATGAGTAGATCTAATGAAATGTAAAGGCTATAACATCCTAAAGAAGAGGGAAAGCAGTGTAAATGTATGGAGGTGGGGATCATGATCTGTTTTGGCTATTAATGAGCTCATGGTGCTTGGAACAGGAATTACAGGGAATTAAGTGCCATAGGTTATAATCCTATTAAGGGCACTGCCTCAGCAGTGAAGGGAATGCTCAACTGATATGGAAATCAATGGGCGTGTCTCTTGCTAAAGAGTATCAAATGGAGAAAGAGATGTCACCAGGGGAAAAAAGTCCTAAAGGGGACAAAAATAAGAGGGGAAAGCCAGTCAGAGGCTCCTATAGGGAAGCACCTGTGTTTTGGGGGAATTTGTTATGCAGCAATAGATAACTAATGCAGCTCACCTAAAGAAAAGTTCATAGATCTCATTTGTACAGTTCAATGAATTTTTTCACTAAGGAAGCACACCTAGGAAACCGGTGCTGCTGTCACTGATGAATCAATGTAACCAAGTCAGGGACTGTCATCTGTACCTCCTAGTGCTCACACACCTCCACCCCAAATTTCTCTCTCTCTCATTTTAAAAAAATATATTTTATTGATTTTTTACAGAGAGGAAGGGAAAGAGATAGAGAGTTAGAAATGTTGATGAGAGAGAAACATCGACCAGCTGCCTCTTGCACACCCCCTACAGGGGATGTGCCTGCAACCAATGTACATGCCCTTGACCAGAATCGAACCTGGGACCTTTCAGTCCTCAGACCAACGCTCTACCACTGAGCCAAACCGGTTTCGGCAGAAATTTCTCTCTTAACATAGAGCATCATCTTTGCCTGATGGCGAATTGTATGTAGATGGAATGATGGGGCAAGTGCTCTTATGTGTCTGACTTCTCCCTCGGAGCCTGCCTTCTCAATTATTCCCTCAATTTACTCATCAAATGAACTTCAGTATTAATCTCATCTTGCCATGATTTTCATCCCTCCAATAGAACTACTCCTGTGTATGTTGTCCACTTCATATAACTAACCCTGTGTATTTTGTCCATCCCCTATAAGTAATTCTGTCTTCTGTATAACAAATCACCCTCAAAACATAGCTGAAAAAAAAAATCAGCTTTGCCTACCTGAGAAGGTCTGGTGCTTATACTTCTTAAAAGCCATTTAAAGAAGGGAGAGAGAGGGATCTTCTATCCTTGTCCTTTTTGGCCCTAAATTCAGTAGGAGACCCTGGGTAAGTCACTTCACTTTTTATCTTGGGCAAAATTAGGGAGTGTGACCTTATTTCTATTATTTATTTACTTACCTATTTTATTTTATTACTTTATTTTGAGCCTTAATTTTAAGTTCCAACTGTGGAGTCCTAAACTTAGAAGAACGTCTGGTCTCGATCATGACCCACCCGATGATGTCACCCTTTTACTTAGACATGTTGACAAATTTAAGTGACTTTCAAAACCTGGTTTAATTTTAATTTGTCCATAAGATACCGCTTGGGGGTGGAGTGATGTTATGAAATGAAATACATAATAAATAGGATTTGAATTCCAAACGTGTTTGGGAATCACAGGCCGAGGGGGAAAAAATGATGGCTGAGCTTTTTCAAGTGGAAAATGAGGCCAGTAAAGACGAATCGCAGTGATAATTGCCTCGTCCTAATCACTGGCAAATTATGGGTAAGTAGGTAACTGGGCAGTTATTCCCAGAAAAGGCCATTTGCTCTGTGATATTAGACACGGATTTGGAAATGTAGCCTTGAGTGAAATCACTTTCACTTCCATGGGCAATTTCTCTCCACAGCTGTAGATGGAAATACTTTCCGTTTGGCCATTCGGAATGTGCGCACCCGTGTCTGCTTGTACCCACCCCGATAAGAAACTGTACTTATAAAACGAGCGCGAGCTTGGGTGTTTAGGTCGTCCTGAACCTGTGACATCTGCTGTGGTTGCTTTGCAGCTGTGTTTCCCCTAAAAGTTCTACGATAGCTTTCTACTTCAAGCTGAGCCAATTTAGAACCCTAGAATTTCCACACCTTATTTACCAAATCACTCTTTTATTGAAGCAAATGAGAAGAAGCATTATCCAAACTCATTACTGTGATGTAGAGTAGTTCCCACTTGTCCATGGTTTTGCTTTCTGGGTTTTTGGTTACCCGTGGTCGGCTGCAGTCTGGAAAATTCCAGAAATAAACAACTCACACACTTTAAATTGCATGCTGTTCTGAGTAGCGTAATGCTGCCAGGTTCCATCCTGATTAGGTCCTAAACCGCCCCTTCATCCTGTGTCTTCACGTGGTACACGTGCCCTACCCCTTACTCACTTAGCCGTCCTGGTTACTGTTATGAGATCAACTGTTGCAGTATGGCAGTGCTTGTGTTCAAGTACCATTTATTTTACTTAATAAGGCCACGCTCACATAACTTTTATAAAATACTAGAGGCCCAGTGCATGAAATTTGTGCATGGTGGTCCCTCAGCTCAATCTGCACTCTCTACAATCCAGGATCTCTCAGGGGATGTCCTACTGATGGCTCAGCCCACTCCCATAGTTCTCTGCTCTCTGTGGAGCCTGGGGGTTTTGCTGCAGCCATTGAAATGAAACTCCCATGCCCTGCTCTCTGCTCTCTGCCTGCCTCCATTATGCGCCATGGGAAGGAAGCCCCAATGCCCTGCAGTGTGCTCTGTCTGCCAGGCCTGGGGGCTTCGCTGACACTGACACACTAAGGAAGTCCCCATGTCTTGTTGTCCGGGCTCTGTCTGTGGGGGCCTGGGGGTATTCTTACCACTACCTTACTAAGGAAGCCCCCAAACCCTGCTGTCTGGGCTCTGTCTGCTGGTCCTGGGGCTGCCACTGTGCTAAGGAAGCCCCCAAGCCCTGCTGTTAAGATTCTGTCTGTCAGGCCTGAGACTTCACAGTCATCACCCTGTGAAAGAAGCCTCCAAGCCCTGCTGTCCAGGCTTTGTCTGCTGTGTATGGGGGCAGATCCAGCTTCGCCGCTTGGTCTGCAAGAACCCCCATGGGGCTAATGGGCCCAGACGCTGCAGCACTGGTGGAGCTAGAAGGCTGGATCTGCCCCCTCAGGCGGACAGGCCCAGACACTCCAGCAGCAGCAGGGATGAGGGGACTGGGTGCCGCCATCTTGTGGCTATGGGAACCACCATTTTGTTGCAGAGTAATAGTTAATTTGCATATTACTCTTTTATTAGATAAGATGCTGTTATTGATTTCAGAGATGAAGGGAGTGGAAGAGAGAGAGAAACATCAATGATGACAGAGAATCATTGCTCAGCTGCCTCCTGCATATCCCCCACTGGGGATTGAGCCTGCAACCTAGGCATGTGCCCTGACCAGGAATTGAACCGTGACCTCCTGGTTCATAGATTGATGCTCAAACACTGAGCCGCGCCAGGTGGGCCACATAACTTTTATTACAGTACTAGAGGCCACAAGGGACCTCTTCGGATATTATAGCCTACACATTTCATTAGATCTACTTGAGCCTAAGAAGCCCTGTAATTAAAGGGACCAGTGGGGTCCCTAGGCCTGGCCTGGGCGGGTAGGGCCGAAACCAGTCTCTGATATCCCCCGAGGGGTCCCACATTGCAAGAGGGCACAGGCTACGCAGAGGGACCCCGCCAGTGCACAATCGGGGAGGGGAGGGATATGTGAGGTTGGCCAGCTGGGGAGGGACCGCATGATGGCTCCAGGGCGTGTCCAGCCCATTTCACTCAGCCCCAATTGGCCAGACCCAAGCAGCAAGCTACCTACTGGTCAGAATGTCTGCCCCCTGGTGGTCAGTCAACTGTCTGCCCCCTCGAGGTCAGTGCACGTCATAGTGAGCGGTTGAGTGGCCTTAGCATGTCATTAGCATATTACGCTTTGATTGGTTGAATGGACAACCAGACGACCAGACACTTAGCATATTAGGCTTTTATTATATAGGATATTGTTATAATTGTCCTAATTTATTATTAGTTATTATTGTTAATCTCTTTCTGTGCCTGATTTATACATTAAACTTTACCATACATACCTATTTATAGGAGAAAACATCATATAAAGACATCCTCTGAGGATAAAGGGGGCTACTCTACTTGATCTGGCCTTGCTCATGTTCATGGTCATAGACT
This sequence comes from Pipistrellus kuhlii, assembly GCF_014108245.1. NCBI lineage: Eukaryota > Metazoa > Chordata > Mammalia > Chiroptera > Vespertilionidae > Pipistrellus > Pipistrellus kuhlii. The sequence continues at coordinate 188,645,795 of NW_023425515.1, read as the reverse complement.
CCATCATGAAACATCTTTGCCTCCACTCCCTGTGCCCTGGTGACATGGATTCCCATCAGTCCTTACGTATAGACAAAACAGTATTATATTTCTAGGCCTTTTTGACATGTGATCGGCCCCATCTTTAAGCTCCTCTCAAGAGGCCTCCCCTGCCCACCCTACGCAATAGCTTCCCTGCATTTCTGTTACCACATCCTAATTCTCACAATGGTTCTCTCATCATTCTTACAGTCGTTTTTGTATTTAAAAGTAAAAACGTTATTAAGATATAATTCAATGCCATTAAATTTACTCTTTAAAAATATAATTTTATTGATTTCAGAAAGGAAGGGAGAAAGAGATAGAAACATCAATGATGAGAGAGAATCATCGATCGGCTGCCTCCTGCACACCCCACACTGGGGATGAAGTCTGCAACCCAGGCTTATGCCCTGACCTGGAATCGAGCCAGGACCTCCAGACTCCTAGATTGACACTCAACCACTGAGCCATGCCAGCGGGGCAAATTCACTCTTTTAAACTGTTCTTATCAGTGGTTTGTAGTATATTTACATGGTGGTGCAAGTCACCATAATCTAATTTCAGAACCTTTCCATCAAAAAGAAACCAAATACCCATTGGCAGTCACTCACCATTCTCCCCTCCTTCAAGCCCCTGGAAACCACTAATCTACTGTCAGGACATTTCATATGAAAGGAATTCTGCAGCATGTGGCCTTTTGTGTCTGGCTTCTTTTGCTTAGCACAATACTTCCAAGGTTCACCCATATTGTACATGTGTCAGAGCTTCATTCCTTTTCAGAGCTGAATAAATTTTGTTGTCTGGATATGCCACATTTTGTGGTATAGATATACTGCTTTTTGTTTGTCTATTTATCAGTTGATGAACAACTGGGTTATTTCCACCTTTGGGCTATAATGAATAATGCTGCTATGAGCATTCATATACAGATATTTTCTTCATTTAATTCACTTGTTCTTTATCTGTCTTTACAACCGTGATGAAATATGTTTATGAAAGCAAATCCCTCACCTGTCTCATTCACTGTTGTTTTCCCGAAGCCCAGCACAATGCCTGGCAACTAAACATTTGGTAAATTCATATAGAAATAGAATAGTACCCTGCTCTAATACTAGTTTTTAAAAAAGATTCCTTTTAATTTTCTACATAGATGATCAAGATATAAATGAAAGATATAAAGTGTAGCAGAAAGTATTAGAGCACAAATTTTTAAAAAATCAGTTCTATTGTTACAGTAAACTACATACAATACATACACATCCCTATGCCCCCAAAACATATAAACTTTAAGTGTACAATTTGATGTTTTTACAAATATCTATATCTGTATAACCACCACCACAATCAAGATACAAACACCACCATGAAGCTATAAAACAGTTACATGACCCTAATGTATGCCCTTTGCTCTTCCCAGTCCACTTTCAGCCCCCAAGCCCCACGGCAGACACTGATCTACTCTATGGACTAGATCTATCTTTGCTAGGATTTTATATAAATGTAAAATCATATAGCCTGTACTCTTGTGTGTCTCAAGACTTGCATTGAGCATGTTTTTGAGATTCGTCTCTATTCTTACATTATTAGCAGGGTGTTCTTTTTCATTACTGAGTAATATTTCATTGTAAGCATATACCACAATTTATTTACCCATTCATCTGGTAAAGAATACTGGGATTGTTTTCAATTTTTGGCTTTTATGAAGATGCTGCTATGAACATGCATATATACACAAGGTTTTGTGTGTTCATGTTTGTTTGTTTTTCTCTTTGTTATATAATCTGAAGTGGAACTGCTAAGTCTAATGGAGAAGGTTATTGAACTCTATAGAAGCTTCCCAACTTCTTCCCAAAAGTTACATTGTTTTATATTCCCATTAGCACTGGGCTTTCCAATAGCTCCACATCCTTACCACACTTTATAATATCAATCTTTAATCTGTAGTATTTGAATAGATTTGTATCGGTATCTCTTGGTGATTTTTATTTGAATTTCTTTGATGGCTTGATAATATTGGACACCATTTCATGTATTTTCCGGACTTTGGTGTAGTGTGTTCAAACCTTTGCTGATTTATTTATTTAGTTAGTTAGTTAGTTATCTTATTATTGAGTTGTAAGAGTATTTTATGCATCCTGGATATGTCCTTTACGAGGTACAAGGACAGCAAATATCTTCTCAGTCTTGGGCTTGCTTTTTCATTTTACTAATGGTCTTTCAAAAAGCAGTTATGGCGCTGACCAGTTTGGCTTAGTGGATAGAGCCTCAGCCTGCAGACTGAAGAGTCCTAGGTTCAGTTCCAGTCAAGGACATGTGCCTTGGTTGCGGGCACATCCCCAGTGGGGTGTGTGCAGGAGGCAGCTGATCAATGTTTCTCTCTCATTGATGTTTCTAACTCTCTATCTCTCTCTCTTCCTCTCTGTAAAGGGTCAATAAAATACATTTTAAAAAAGAAATTATGGTCAAATCCAATTAATTTTTTAATGTGTTATGCCTTTTGCATTATAATTAAGAAATTTTTGCATGCACCAAAGTTCCCCCCCCCCCCACCCCTGTGTTTTCTTTTAGAAGTTTTATAGTTTGGGCTTCTATGTGTAGGTCGAGAATCCATTTTGAGCTGATATTTGTATATGATATAAAGCAAAGGTATTCATCTATACCCAACTAGTCCAGCATCTTTTATTGAAAAGACTATCATCCTTTCCCCATTTAATTCCTTGGCTCTTTGTTAAAAATCATTTCACCATCCATGTGTGGATCTATTTTTGAACTCTGAATTCTGTCCCATGGATCTGTATGTCTATCTTTATGTCAATACTATACTCTCTTGATTACTGTAGGTTTGTGGGGAGTCTTAAATCTGGTAGTGAAAAGTCATCCACTTTATTCTTAAAAAAATTTTTTTTTGCTCTTCTAGGTTCTTTGCATTTCTATATAAATATTTAAAAATCGAATTGATTTTTATAGAAAACCGAATAGGCTCTTGATTAGTATTGCATGGAATGGGCAGACTAATTTGGGGAAAATTGACATGTTAAAAATATTGAGACTTTCAATTCATGAATATTATATATATCTTGGGGATATTTTTAGGCTCTTCCTTAATTTTTCTAGCATTGTTTTAAGGCTTTCAGCATTCAGGTCTTATATAGATTTTGATGTACTAAGTGTTTTATCTTTTTATGCTACTGTAAGTTTTACTTTTTAATTTAATTTATAATTATAGCTAGCATATAGAAATAGAATAGTACCCTGCTGTAATACTAGTTTTTAAAAAAGATTCCTTTTAATTTTCTACATAGATGATCATGACATCTGAAAATAAAGTTTTACTTCTTTTGAAAGCTGTATTTCATTTTCTTGACTTACTCTGTTGCCTACAACTTTTTATATGATGTTGAATAAGAGTGATCAGTGGACATCCTTTTCTTAAGGAAAAAAATATTTAGGCTTACACTCTTAAATAGGATGTTTCCTTTATGTTTTTTGTAAGTGTCCTTTATCAATTTGAAGAAATTTCCATTCTAGTTCTTCTTTGCTCATGAAATTATATTGAAAATGTCAAATGCATTTTCTGCATCTGTTGAAGTGACATTATGGTTTTCACCTTTATTCTGTTAGTAAGGTAAATTACATGGGTTGATTTTTCAAATTTTAAGCCATCTTGGCATTCCTGGGAAAATTCTCATGTAGTCATGGTATATTTATATATATATTGCAGGGTTTTACTTACAAAAGCTCTCTGAAGAATTTTTGAGTCTGCAATCCTGTACCTTTAGTTTCTTGGAATATCTGTGTCTAGTTTTGATGTCACAGTGATTCTGACCTCATAAAATGAGCCTCTATTTTCTGGAAGAGTTTGAATAGAATTAGTTAACTTCCTCCTTAAATGATTGATAGTATTCATGAGTAAAGCCATCTGGGTATAAAATTTTATTCATAGTAAGGTTTTTAATATCAATTTAATTTTTAATAGAAAAAGGGCTATTTATATTTTCTACTTTTTGTGACTCAGTCCTCAGCTTCCCTGAACACGTATTTCTGTGTCCTCAACTTAGAGAGTCCCCTGAACTCTGTGAGGGAACCTCCTCCCCCACCATCGGCAATGTGCCTCCCGGACAACCACAGGCCTGCCTTGTCTCCCCCTCTCAGAGGTTCCCCACCTGATCTGTCTGTCGTCCAAAGTTTGAAAACTGTTGTTTCGTATTTCGTGTCCAATTTCCCAGTTACTGATGGCCAGAGAGTCAATCCACTCCCTGTTTTTCCACTGTGATTGGAAGTAGATGTCCTTTGGAGAACACATTTTAAAGCAGAGTCTAATTTGATTATTTTATCCCTAACCCTGACCCATTAATAATTTATTCCAACTACAGTCTTATGTATAGCTTTGGCCAGAATAGTATTGTTGTTGCTGCTATTATTAAAGTCATAAAAGAATAATAACTACCAGTTATTAAAAGTTTATTACTTGTCAGGTATGGTGCTAAAGAACCTTATTGCTATTCCTTTGATTATCACTATCTTTAAGTTGAGAGAACAGTAAATAAAGGCAGAGTCAGGGATCAAAGTCAAATACTCATCTTTTGTGGCCCCTCCCTTATGCCTTACTCAGCAAACTTTCGGGGAATGGGAAAGGGGCAGGAGTATATGTAATTAGGGTAGGCCAGTGGTCGACAAACTCATTAGTCAACAGAGCCAAATATTAACAGTACAACAATTGAAATTTCTTTGGAGAGCCAAAATTTTAAACTTAAACTTCTTCTAATGCCACTTTTTCAAAATAGACTCGCCCAGGTCATTGTATTTTGTGGAAGAGCCACATTCAAGGGGCCAAAGAGCCATGTGTGGCTCATGAGCGGCAGTTTGCCCACCACTGGGGTAGGTGGACTGCTATGCCAGTGTTTCCCAAATGGAGGCTGAGTGAAAAGGACAGTTTTTTGGGTTCATCTACAAATGTCCGAGTCATAATTTCTGTGATTGTATTTATAATCTGTTTTTTACTTAGGTTCCCAAGGAACTCTTATACACGAATTTGAGAATCACTGCTCTCATGGAACAAAGGACTTATTGTCTTCCCTGATGTTAGTCCTGTCCTCAGTTGCTTCCAAACAATCAAGGATTCCCATTCAGTACCTTGCACACCTGCCCCTCCCACAATCCTAGCATCAAATAGCCAGACTGTAAGACCTGTATCATCTTCCACTCCCCCAAGTCAGAAATTACAGAGGCATTTCAACTGTTAAATCTGTTTCTTGCTGAAAAGTGTTTCCTAGCTGTTATCTGTACCCATTCTTTTGTCATTTGCATTTAAATATAGTGACTTTTGTTGTTGTTGTTGTTAGAAAAAAAACAGAAGTCAGCAGCGTTCAATTACCCTCTGGTTCCACCTGCTTTGGATCCCTGAGCTCCAACTACAAAGTGTTGCTTACATCACAACATAGTGTTTTCAACTCGGGGAGGAGGCACTTGACTCCAATGACCTCAGTTTCCATGGTTTTCAAGTTAGTGGCCTAGATATTTGAAGTCTCTTGCAGCTCTAAATTTTTATTATTTAAAACATGCTCACCTTTTTCTTAAGCTATTTTACAAATTATGTTCTCTGGAATTAACACTGCAGTTCCTGGCAACATGCAGCATGCAGCTCGCGAGCCGCAGTTTGCCAACCATGGGGGTAGGCGGGCCGCTATGCCAGTGTTTCCCACATTGAAGCTGACGGAAAAGGACAGTTTCTTGGGTTCTGTCTACAGATGTCTGAGTCACTGCCTCACGAAGCACCCATTCCAGGAGCATTTCGGGCTGACCCAGGCGCTTTGTTTTGTGTGTGTGTGTGTGTGTGTGTGTGTGTGTGTGTGTTTAAATGCCATTTTTATTGATTTCAGAGAGGAAGGGAGAGAGAGAAATGTCAATGATAAGAGAGAATCATTGATTGGCTGCCTTCTGCATGCCCCACACACTCCCTGGCCCACCCCCACCCCATACCCCGCCTCTTGGGATTAGAGACTGCAATCCCATCAGGTACCTTGACTGAGAATCAAAACATGACTTCTGGTTCATAGGTCGATGCTCAACCACTGAGCCAAGCCGGTCAGCATGCCTGGGCTCCTTGTAGTGAGAGCGTGGCCTATGAAAATTCTGTGTGTCAGGGTAAAGAAGATGTATTGATTACAGTATAAGCAAACAATCAAAGAAAGTGCTGAGTGTTTGCCTTTCAAAAAACAAAAATCCATCTCGCAGTCAAAACCAACCAGAACATTTTGTATTGAGAATACCCAAGCAAATATACAAATATTATAGTCTTTTATCTGTGCTTAAGAAGTGGTTTTGCCAGTCTCCCTTTTATTCAAATGGGAGTGTTTTTGTTATAAGACATATTAATTATTGAATGGTTCTTACTTACAAGGTAGCATGGATGGTATTGGATTACAGAGGGGCAGGCAGCATTTTTAAGGCTAGACCTAGATTGTATGACCAAGGATGGGAAAGGTAATGACAGAACTTAGGATTTCTAATTTTGTCCCTGGCTCACCAAGGCAGCACTAGCCAGCTGTGCAGCCAGCGTTATTTGCATTTGTTTGATCAGAAAATGATCATTGTGGACTATGAAAGCATCATTTATTTCCGATTACCATTGACCTACAGAGAGTTCCACTCAGATCTTGCCAAGAATTTTAAATGGCAGGTGGTGGGGCTACATTTTCCTGTGATTAATTACGTGTTCCAAATCCAGTGATTACCGCTCACTAAAGAGAGCAGATTTCCCATTAATGAATGCTCAGTGCCTGGATTTAAGGCCCAGAGGTTACAGACCTAGAAGTAAGGCGGACATTGGGTTCTGAGAGAGGACTTCCTCCCCACGGACAATTCACTCTCGTGGACTTCAAGGCGACTTCTGGAACCAGCCCAAAGGGGCTGGTTGGCTTCAATGTTATACATTCGAATTCTAGTCGCTGTAAGGGCTTTGTGGCCGAAGATGATTGTGAAGACTCGGGACCTAACTTCTGAAGCTCAAGTCATCTGCTGCTTGTTAGTCCTATCAAGCTCATTAGAGGCTCTCTGATGCGCTTGATCCAAAAACCACGAAGGGAAAGGTGACATGACATCATCTAACTCGTGCATTTGAACCGTGGAAATGACCTTGTGTCTGAAGCAAACTCCTGTTCAGATGTCAAGACGCAGTTAGGCCTCCTCCCCCTTCCTGTAACGTGAGCACCGCCACGTCCTCACCAGCCAGAAGCCCTCCCAACCCTGTCCTTTGGGACTTTATGGAGCCTTCATGATGTCGATGTCGGCACGATTGATCATTTACTCCAGGCCCAGCCCTTCGCCCTCTCTGGAGAGTGGGGGCTGGGGCGGAAAATTCCGCACTCTAATCATAGTTTGGTCTTTCTGGTGAGCAGCCCGCGTCCAGGAGCCCACCCAGAGCCACCTTGTTAGGATAAAAGATGCTACTGTCACCCAGCAAAGTCCACCTAGGAATTCTGTATCGACAGCCAGGGTCAAAGAGCAAGTATTTAAAAAGATGCTCTAGTGCTCTTATCACTTAGGCAATTACAAGGATTTTTAAAAGCCAACCGGGGGCAGAGACCAATATATATATATATATATATATTTTTTTTCTTTTCTTTTTTCCCCTGTTATCTCACAGTATTCAACATTACCTTGGAAATGCTGCAGTGTGGACAATGTGTTTGCTTCCCTACATTTCCAAAGTAGCGTCAGTCTATGTTCAGAATATTTCTGAGAAAATAGCAAAGATTGGTAAGCCAAACTAGTGTTCATCATACACAACCTTCTAGCATCATTCCACACTGCTCCCTGCTTCTCCAAACACTTGACCTTCCAGCTTCTAAGACAACCCTCCCTCCTGACTGCCCTCCACCTCACCAGCCACTGCTCTCCTGATTTCTCCATGTCCCCTGTGACTCAGCGCTAGAGTCTCCCAGGGATCCTATTCGGAATCTCTTGTCAAGCTACCCCCATTTCACAGGTGAACATAGCAGGTCTCCTGGCTTTGAAAATCACCTCCACATTGGGGACTTCTCCATTGTGGTCTCAAGCCCAGACTTCTGAGGTGAATTCCACATTCTTATATCCAACTGCTGACCTGACATCTCTACTTGGGAGCCTCGTGGTCCATCATCTGAGACTCAGCAAAGCCAAAACCCCAGCCTGTGTGGATTCCTCCCATGCCTGCTGAGCTGTAGAACTGACCAGCAAAAACAGGGGGCGCTAAGCTATCCAGGTCCGAGGGGGAAGCCCAACCCAGGCTCTCAGTAACTCAGCCAACTTATTGCCTTCCTGGCTGACAGTTTCCCCAAGTTCAAAGAATTATTTTGAGGATATAGATGAGCTGTGTGGGGGGCCCAACTAGCTCAGAACTTAGCAAAGGGAGTCATTGCTCAGTGAACGTTGGCCTCCCTCTCCCCAACCCCCCTTTCAGTGTGTTTACAGATTTTTTTACTGCTGGATTGCCTTCTGGGACGGAAGCGTCTCATGTCATAGAACCTGCAATTACAGAATTCCTAACACTTCCTAGAGCTTGCTAATCACATGTCATAACAAGGACAGGGTATCTTCAATTCCGAACACCTGGGAGCTTCTCGGGGAGGGGGGAGGAGGGGGCCTCGGCCTGCAGCTGTGACAGCTGTGCGGGTTCCCTCTGAATGTGCTGTCATGGCGCCCTGCAGAAGCAAGCAGAGGAAACCCATACAAAGGGAAAGCATCGTCATGTTCCATGGTCACCAGGAGGCCAAGGGGACACTGTTAACTTGAGCAGAGAGCGCTTAGTTTCTGGTCTTGGCCTGTTTTTATTACCCAGATACAGAGTCAGTCTCTCCTGTGTGGGGATGACTTCCTGAGGGGCAGTCAGAGGACAGAGGCAGTGCTGGTTCCTCCTCTGCTGTCATCCTTCTTACCCCCACCCACCACATCTCAGGGTTCCCAAATCGGCGTTGGCTGACTCAGGAGAATGAGGCTCTCCCGTCCCTGTGGCCACAGCCTGCTTTGTGGCAGTGGGATGGAAACAGGCAAGCTTCTCCCAGCAGGACCCCAGCTCCCCCAGAAGCTTCACTGCCTGTGTCAGAAGCCGATTGAAGACTTTGATGCTGAAGTGCTGTGAGGTCAGTCCAGGGCCATCCCTTCTCACCGGGACTTCCCGTCAGCAGCTGTGTCACTGTGTCTCTCTGCTTTGCAATGACATAATACGTGTGTGTGGTCATCAAATCTTTCAGAGGAGCCCAGGCAACTGGGGGGGAAAAATACCCTAAAAAGTTGATGAACGGGGAGTCAGTTATATACATTCCGCTACATACAGGCAACAGAACACTGTGTAATTAACACAAAGAATGAGACACACCCTGTGTGCTCATCTGGAAAGACTTCTTGAATTTTTCACTAACTGAAAAATTCAACCTGAGGAACGGCACAAGCTTATGTAGGGTATATATAGTTTCATAAATAAAGGTGTATGCACATACATTTATATGTCAGTGTAAGGTGCAGAAATGAAATACCAGGATCTCTGGATTTTAGCTGGGCCCATAGCCTTCTAGAATAAAGACTACATTTCCCAGACTCCCTTGCAGTGAAGGGAGGTGTGAGCAGGTGACAAGTGTAACACTGCCTTTACATGGAATGGGAATGTCCTTGTGGCGCTTTTCCCCTGCTGTGGAAGTGGTATTGGGTTCTCTCCTGTCACGCAAAGGTGACTGTGAAACATCGAGGTAGAAAGGGCTTGGATCCCCAACGGAGAGTCAGTCACTACCGCCAGGACAGTGCACTGTGATGAAGGAGACACGTTAGCTCCCGCCTTACCTATGCACGTGTGTGTTTGGAGGTCTTTGTTTTAGTGAGTTCTATCCTCATATGAGCCAACCACCCCCCAGACAGTTGACAGTGGTTATCTATGAGCGATGGCCTTAGAAGTGGCCAAGTGATGATTTTACTTTTTTTACCTTATATGCTGCTATTGTTTTAAAAATTGCAATGAGTAGGTTTTGCTTAGTCTTGGACCTTGGTGTCAGAATTGGGTTAATGATAAGCCTTGGCTCATGATACACTCTCATCATTGGTCCATGAAGAGTCTATGTTTACTCAGTTATTTTTAAAAAAAGCAATAAGCAATCCCTAGCCACCCCCACAACCAAAGGTAGGACCTTGACCATAGCCTTCATCTAAATGCTGCCCACTCTTCCCCATCCCCTGGGGTAGCTAAGTGTTCCCCCACCTGGGTAGGTCACTATTCCTCTGAATTCTATCATTCTTGCTTTTCTTCTGAAGTATTTTTATTGCATCTGTGTGAACTCCTTAAAAGCCCACCTGCATTTTAGTCGGTTTTACCTTTGTAAAAAGGATGCCATACTACAAATAAAATGTTTGCGATCTTTTATCCACTTCCTGTTCTACTTCTAAGACTCAGCCACGTTTTTGTAAGCTGCTCTAGGTCAAGGGTGTGCCAGTGTTTTCTGTAAAGAACAATGTGGGAAGCATGCTAGTCTCTGCAGACCACACATGGCTTATCACATATCCTTCTTTGTTTACTTTATGATCCTTAAAAATGTAAAATCCTTCAGACCATAAGAAAACAGGGCCCCACAGTCGGCTGACCCCTGCCGGGGCCCCTCCATTGTTTTTACTGTAGAATACGAAACCCCACAGTTTACTAGGTGGCTCTTTCATGCATGGTGCTTGGTTCAGTTCTCGGCTCCTGGTACGGGACAGAGTGTATTCTGAGGATCCCTGGTAGACACGTGAGAAGGCCTGTGTGGGGATCTACCACAGGAGTGGAATGCTGAGCACTGGCAGACGTGAATGCCCATCTTCAGAGGGAGCACTGGGGTCCTCCTCCTCTCAGAGGCAGGGCAGCACCCCTCTCACTGCCGCTGAAGTGGACCAGTCCCCTGGCTGCATTGCCCCACCCTGTTCATCTGTCGCTCTCTCTCCTCTCCTAGCTTTCCTGGGTGTGTGTTTGTTTGTTTGTTTGTTTGTTTGTTTTACTTTCCCAGCCCAGCCTGAAGGTAACTCCTTCGCAGGCGTGTCCTGTGGCCACATCACCATAGAACCCTCCTATGGAACAGTGAGCAGAAATGTGGCTGAGGCATTAGACTTGGACTTCAAACCAGGCTCTGCTAGTTTCTCACCAACAGGGCAAGCCACTTAGAGCTTTAGGGAAGCACGTATTTTTAGAATCTTTTTAAATATTATTATCACCCGCTGGCTCAGTGATTGAGTGTCAACCCTTGAACCAGAAGGTCACGGTTCAATTCCCAGTCAGGGCACATGCCCTGGTTGCAGGCTCAATCCCCAGTGAGGGGTGTGCAGGAGGCAGCCGATCTGTGATTCTCTCTCATCATTGATGTTTCTATCTCTCTCTTCCTCTCCCTTCCTCTCTGAAATCAATAAAAATGTATTTTAAAAAAATATCATCCCTCAGTAAGTTTTAAACATTGTCAAGACTTACCACTGAGTCTGGATGCATGCAAAAGGAATTTTAAATTCCCAAAGCTCTCCTCCCCGATTCCTATTCCATTACTGTGGCTGTTTGGTCATTTTTGAGAAGTGTGAACCTCTCCCGCTGAGAGGTTTGCTGTGATGCTACTCGTGGCTGTCACTCTTGGTGGTCTACCCAAATCCCGCCCCATCTTGGCTCACAGAAGGTGGTGACATCCGTGCTCCTAGAGTAACCAGGTCATTGTGGTGAGCCTGGACCCCGCCCCACCCTTCAGAGAGAGGATCTCAGTCTCCCTAAGCCAGTCATTAAAGCTTCTCTCTTCTGCCTGGGGATTGTGTGAGGAGTGACACTGACTCTCCTCTGCCCGATAGTATGTGAAAGAAAGCCCACTATGTGGCTTCTGAGAAAGGTGTCTTCAGAAAAAGAACTGGTGAGAGGAAATGATCCTCCTTTCTGCTGTGGACCCTTGTGTCCACAAGCAAAGCCTGGAAGACTTCAGCCAGCATGGGCCCCAAGAGGAATCCAGTGTGTCAGATATGATGGAGTATATCACCCGGTCTTCCATTGGTGGAGTTGAACAAATTGTCCCACCTCCAGACTTCTTGATAGATGGATGAGATGACCAATGACCTTCCTGTCTGGCATACTTCCCATTAAGTTCTCTGCCCCTTACAGCAAAAAGCACTCTAAAGGCTGTGCCACTTCAGGGGAGACCTACCCACCCGGGACAGCCCTGGTGGAAGGGGCACCCACCCGGTAACTGAATCAGTCCTCAGGACCAAGGGGGTGAAGGTGTTACAATTTGAGACTCTGATAAAGAAAGAACATACACCAAACTTTTGGCTTTCTCTGTTGGGAACTCGTAGATGATTAATATCAGGGTAAAAAGACAGACGTTGGATTCTTTATGAAATACGAAGAGAAAAAGCATGGAAAGAAAATAAAACATTAAAGAAGACATTCAGATTTCCCAAAGGCCAACATCCCTAGGGAAGTGAACCTGTTCTCATTCTTTGAATGGGGAAGAGAGAAAAGCAGCCAACAGGAAGTGCTTGAAACACTCTAGACCTGAGCAAATTTCCACAAGTATGAATGAAGTATTGACTCCATATTAGGCATAGGAGGGAGGTTAGAGTGGATGGAGCCATGTATGTGTCAGGGTTCCCCAGAGCAACAGAAATGGGTGTAGGTATATGTAGAGATGTGTTACAAGAAATCGGCTCACCTGGTTATGGAGGCTGACAAGGGCTGGGACCTGCAGAATGAGTAGAAAAGCTGCAGACCCAGAGAGCTTTTGGGGTCATTCCAGTCCAAAGGCTGGCAGGCTCAAGACCCAGGAAGAGCTGATGTTTCAGTGCAAATCTCAACACAGGGGAGAAACACAAACAAACAAACAAACAAACAAACAAACAAAAAAAAAAAAAAAAAAAAAAAAAAAAAAAAACCATGTCCAGCTCCCTGGCAATCGAGCAAGAGAAACTCCCTCTTATTTGGGGGGGTCATCAGCCTTTTGCTCTATTCAGGCCTTCCACTGATTGGATGAGGCCCACCTATATGAGGGAGAGCCATCTGCTTCACTCTGTCAGTTTAAATGTTAAACTTAGCCATAAACACCCAGAATAATGTTTGACCCGGTTTCTGGACCCCTCCATGGCCCAGTCAGGTTGGCATAAAATTAACCATCAAAGGCAGCAACGGCTTCTCTCTAAAAATACAGCCTTTACTCCTTCCCTTGAGTTGTCCTTTACCCTTCACTTTTCATCCCGGTTAACAAAGTGCCTCTCAACTGGGGACGCAAACATTCACAAGATAGCCATCGTTTTGTCCTGCTCATTTGAGCAGCTCTCCGGCCATCCTCACAGTGAGTTTCTCAGGCTGTAGTTGTCTGTGCAGTTTTGCATGACAGTGGATGCATTTACATATCTGCGTGTTCCAGAACTCTCCTTACTGAATATGCAGCTGGTGCCAACACAGACGTGGGCAGCAGGGTGGATGGTCTTCCGTCAGGTGCTGGATTCATGCGTGCAGTACACTTTGAGCCTTCGTACTGTGCCGGGGTTGCTTTTGGTATCATTAAATTGCTGGCTTATTGGAAGCGATTTCTCATTTATTTTTGGGTCCCCCGTGCCCTGTTTCCACGCTTTGCACAGAGCAGACATTCAGGAAATATGGGTTGATTTGGATATTAAATTGTGCAGTTCTTCGGAGGCTACTGTACATAACCGAGTTTTACTGCTCTCCAAAGCTCTGATAATATTTCAGCTCGTCTGTCCGCCAGCCAATGTGGGAAGCTGAGGGCCCTGACTTGGGGAGTCAGGAAAACGGGGGTTCAGACCATAGTGTGAGCAGTTCCTGAGTGACCTCCAGCACGTTTCTTAGCCCCTCTCAGTTTCAGATTGCTTTTCTTTCCTGTAGAGAAAATGGGCATTTCAGTGCCGAGTTCTGCCTGTCTACAAGGCCCTCTCCAGGTTGATTCTGACTGTAAGTTGTAGGCCACTGGGAGTAATGCAAGATACTTCTCTGTGGGCTGTCGGAGGGAGGGCAGGGCCTACTTGACCCCTCAGATGGATTCTCCATTCGTGTCCAGTGGGCACCTAGTGCAGAGCTGGCATATGCCACGTTCCTGCCAATGCTCTCCTCTGACGGAGTCGCCATGAGTTTAAGAGAGCATCGGCAGCTGAGGATGGGTTGGGGAGCTTGAGGAAAAAGATTAGAAAGATTATTTGAGTCCACTTCGTGCATGTGGCTGCCACACTCGAGCAACTGAGGAAAATTGGCACAAACACATGGAGATTGCTTGGCACTGAAGTGCTTGATTGCAAGAATAAAAAATAATTTTGCCTCAGTTAAGAGCTGTTGATATGAAGGTCAGCTGATGCGGATGTGAGGATGGATCTCTGGGACAGCACCCTCACCCCCACCCCTACCACCAGGTCTGGCTGCCCTAGGACTCCCTGTCTTCAGGTGGTTGGGGCCCTGAAACCTCAGGCCCATTGGTGAGCGACCCTCAATGAGGAGTGTCATCTTGGTTCCGGAAACCCTACTTTTGAGAGCTGTGTTCAATCCGTGTTGGTTTGCATTGGAGCCACACACTGAATTTTGTTCATAAAACAGGTTGGAAACCAGTGGAAATAAAAAAAAAAAATCTTCTTTCAATGAATCCTGCTGCTAATTAGTTTCAGCTTTAATTGATTTTGAGACCCATTTTGAGGCACTTACTGGTGGCAGGCAGCCACCTCCCTTCCATCTCCTCCAGGAAACTCATCCAATTAAAAACACATAACTGCTCTGGCTGGTTTGGCACAGTGGATAGAGCATCGGCCCACGGACTGAAGGGTCCGGGTTTGATTCCCTTCAAGAGCAAGTACCTCTTTTGCAGGCTCAGTCCTCGGCCCCAGTCAGGGTGCACATGGGAGGCAACCAATTGATGTGTCTCTTTCACATCCATGTTTCTCTCTCTCCCTCTCTCTCTCTCTCTCTCTCTCTCTCTCTCTCTCTCTCTCTCTCTATCTCTCTGATGTGTCTTGTTCACATCCATGTCTCTCTCTCTCTCTCTCTCTCTCTCTCTCTCTCTCTCTCTCTCTCTCTCTGATGTGTCTCGTTCACATCCATGTCCCTCTCTCTCTCTCTCTCTCTCTCTCTCTCTCTCTCTCTCTCTCTCATCTCTATCTCCCTTCCATGCCCTCTAAAAATCAGTGGAAAGAGTATCCTCAGGTGAGGATTAACAAACAACAAAAAGAACAATGGTTGGAAGATTGGCCTCCAGACCAGGCCCAGGTGCACGGCGCCTCTGGAGCTGGCTGACCCAAACACCCACGTGGAGTCAAACAGGTGGATTCAAGCAATGGCCGCTGAATTCCCACCTTGAGAAAAAGTCATATTCCCCGAATCTTCTCCAGACCTTACGAAACACGGATGGAGATCATGCCTCTCAGTATTACTGTTAAACACAGCAGGGTGTGGTGCCTGCTGGGCACAGAGCCTGGTTCCCCATAATGCTTGTCTTCATTATTGTCATCGTCATCATTAATCACTTAGAAGGGTCTAGAACAGTGATCATGGGAAGGGGTTTTGTCTCCCTGGGCACAGGTGCAGGGGCTGGAGTTATTTTTGGTTGTCATACCGAGGATGCCCTCAGTCTTTGCCATGTGGCTGTCTTCATGGGCAGCTCACACAAGGTGGCAACTTCCTTGGTCAACGCCAGAAGCAAGAGAGAGACTGGCAGGACATCGATCTTACACAACACAATCATGGTGGTGACATGCCGTCACTTTCGCCGTGTCTTGTTAGTAAGAAGCAAGTCACAGGTCCCTCCCACCCTCAAGGGGAGAGGATCACACACAAGAGGGTGAAGGCCAGGAGGTGGGGATCATGGGACCACAGACTTTTGTCTGTCTGCCACAGCCCCTGTGGCTAGAAGTCCAAGATATGCACCTACTATGCACAAGGCATTGTCCTAGTGTCTTTACACAGACCACGTAGCTTAAGTCCCCCATCAGCGCTTTCCGATCAGAATTATTATCCCCATTTCATAGGTGGCTAAGCTGAGCTTCAAAGAGGATAAGTCGTTTGCTCAACTTCGTGCAGCTAGAAAAGTACAAATCCAGGATTCAGATCCAGACCTGTGACTCCAGATGCTATTCTTTTATCACCCTGACAAACATTCGCTCATATACAACTGGCCCTCAAACAATAAACAACACTGGGGGTTAGAGGCCGCAAATCTGCCTAGCACTTCTGACTCTGCAGTCAGGACGTGGGATGCCTGGATTCAATCAGCCACGGATGGAAAATGCTAGTTTGGATCCCCGGTTGCGCAGCTGTCGTTGGGGGTGCAAAAACACTGTTTTCCATGCACGGTTGATCTTTGGATGTGAAGCTCGGATATAGGAGGGCCCACTGCATTTATTGAAAATATCTGCTGGTAGATGGATCAGTGCAGCTCAAACCCTGTTGTAGTATATCATCTGTCTTTGTTTCATTCGTTGGAGACACTCTGCATGTAGAGAAACTGTAGCAGAGAGGGGCTCCGTTCATGTGGTCCCCCGGTGAGTGCCAGCAGAGCGCGCTCCAAAGCCCGGTCTTGCCTCGTGGCCTTGGCTGGCTCCCACATCCCTCCTCCTCCTGCAAAGGGGCAGCTGCTCTAAATACAGACCTCGGAGAACTGCACCCGGCTCTGGGGCCCCGCACTTTCCCCGGGAGCCCTGCCTGCATTGCTAAAGGAAGTCCAACTCAGTGCCCACAGAAGTCCTCATTATCTGGCTAAGGTTGGCAGCCTGGGACCCAGAAGGAGCTGAAATCTCTATGAGCTATGCCTGCCAGGCATCCCCTCAGCCCAGTTACAGAGAGAACTGTCCGCACCACGTCCAGGTGATGTTTAAACTCCTGTAGCCCCCACCCCGGGTGGAGGGACGTCCTGAGGCCTGAGTAGGTGCAGGACCCCATCGGAACTCCATGCAGGCCTCCACCGCCCACTCTCCACCAGGAGTCATGTTCCCGCTAGCAAACCAAGTTCCCTGCTCAGACTTTCATATTTTCTCATTTGTTACATGGACAGATCGCATGGGGTAATGCACGGAATTTTAGTTTTCTGTCCCTGGATTTCTTTTTTTTTTTTTAACCCTCACCTGAGGATGTTTTTCCATTGATTTTTTTAGAGAGGGTGGAGGAGAGAGGGAAAGACAGAGAGAAATATCGATTGGTTGCCTCCTGCACATGCCCCGTCTAGGGCCCTTGCTGAGGAGAAGCCTGCAACCGAGGTATGTGCTCTTGACCGGAATCAAACCCTGAACCTTTCAGTCCACAGGCCGACGCTCTATCCATGGAGCCAAACTGGCTAGGGCTGTTCCTGGAGTTCTGACACTGGATTTCTCAGTGCCATCCTAGTGAAAATGACAATTCAAATATGGTCTTCCGTGTGTATTTCCCAACCCTGTTCCCCCTAGTGGGGTCAGCAAACTGGCTGGCAGCCACATCCAGCCGGCAGCTCCTTTCTTTACGACCTCAAGCTCTAAGAATGGATTTTACATGGTGAAAGGGTTCTGAAAGGGACAATAGGAACAAGTGACAGAGACTGTAGGTGGCCAGCTAAACCTCAAATATTCACTGGTTCTTTAAAAAAAAAAAAAAGAAGAAGAAAAAGAAAAAAGTATGCTGCTCCCTGCTCTAGGTTTTAACACTTTCTGTGGCTAAATAATTTGGAGAACCACTGGACTAAAACAACAAAGAGGCTTTTGGAGTCTTTGGTGGTGTAAATGCACACCTTATCAGAGCCTTTACTAATGACACTTTTGCATCTCAAAGGGAGGGATATAGTATGCAATGATCCCATTGCCTCAGAACTGTGTGTGTGTGTGTGTGTGTGTGTGTGTGTAATGAGGTTCAGAAACTGCTTATATTAAGGCACTCTTCATTAGAGATGTATTGTTAACCAGGCCATGGGGTTTGGCTGGACAAATGAGGTCCTGCCATCGGCATTGACTGGTGGCTTCCTGGGTCTTTTGGCTTCTGACCCTCCACAGCCAGAGAGCGTATGATGAAGAGTGAGGGCTCTGCAGCCTCGCTGATTTGAAACTTCCTCCACTTCACACCTGTGGGACCCTGAGAACTACACTCACCTCTCTGTGCCTCAGTTTCCCTCCACTGCAAAACGGGGGTGATCATAGTAGCTGTCTCCCGGGGTTACTGCAGCAAGCATGCTCTGGAGAAATGCTCATTCTCACTGTTACTGGTCTCTGAGATGGGAATAGTGGCGCCCGTGGCCCGAGCTATTCAGCATAATAATGCAGAGGGAAGGGAGCCGTAGAGGACTGTGTGTCTGCCTAGTAACACATTCCCTGTCATGAACACAAATACGATCTCCATTCTAGGGAAAAGGAAAGTGTTACCTGTGTTAAGAAAGTGTGCTAGTTTCCCGGGGCTGCTGTGACGAAGTCCCACCGACTGGACGGCTTCAAACACATGTCCTCTCAGAGTTCCAGAGCCAGAAGTCTGAAGTCGGGGCGTCAGCAGGGCCCTGCTCCCCTAACCCTCTCAGGAGGATCCTTTCTCAGCTCTGGCAGCTTCTGCGGCTCCCAGCATTCCTTGGTTTGTGTCAGCATCACTCCAGGCTCTGCCTTCATCTTCCTGACTTCTCCCTGGGCGTCTGCCTGCACATCGGCTCTCCTCTCCTCATAGGGACACCGGTCACATTAGATCAAAGGCCCCCCCGACTCCAGGGAGGCCCCCTCTTACCTCATTCCATCCGCAGTGATCCTGTTTCCAGATAAGGCCCCATTCTGAAGCCGGGGCCAGCACGTTAACTTCTCTCTTCGGAGGCACAATACAGCTCTTAACAGCGAGATTCTGCAGCCTCAGCACTAACGACAGTTGGCGAGGTACCACCTTGTTATGGAGGCTGATCTGTGCACCGTACGATGCTCAGTAGCATCTCTGGTCTTGATGCGCTGATGCCAATAACATCTCTCCTCCAGACATTTCTGGATGTCCCGAGGACCAACACTGTCCCGGTTGAGAATGGCTGGGTTAAAAATATAATACTTTCTAGACCAACTCCAAAGAGAAATAATGTCCTCCAACAAGACCGCAGCAGTGGCTGCTGAAAAGCAGGTCGCAAAGTGTGGCTCTTCCTCTTACGGCATGTTGCCAGTAACAAGAACTCAAAGTTTTGCATTGCTTAGCATTTCTTTCTGCTGAGATAAATTTCCCTACCTGGAGGCCACCGTTATGTTCGTTCACAGGCGAGTCATCGCTTAAAATGTAAATTGCCTGGAAAGAAACCAGATTTGGTGACATAACAGCCCAAAGGAAAATGGACGGCTGCGGAAACACACATCTGTCTGTGCACGCTGCCTGCCGGAGCACTGCAGCTGTTGGCAAGCAAAAAAACTCAACATCTAAGCGTCATCCTTTACAGCGCAAGGTCAGCTGGGAATACGCTCATTAAAGTCTGTGGAAATGGCTCGGCGTGTAAGGGTGTGGCTCTCACGGAGCCTCTGGACATACAGACGGAAGAGATGGAACTGCATCTCAGTGGGGGCTATTGGCCCTCCAGTGTCACTGGTTCAAATCCTGCTGGGGCAGCTCAGGGGGTGGCACCTTCCTGGGCAACTGAATGGTCGGTCCTTCGTTTGAATGTTAGAAACTTGGAAGATGTTCACGATGATTGTCATAGCTGCATTGGCAGTGATCCAGCTGCTGGTCACCTGTGTCACAGAGGTCACTGACCTATGTCACCTGTGTCACAGAGGTTACCTGTGTCACAGAGGTCACCTGTGTCATCTCTTGCAGCAACAGAGCCAGAGAATCTGGGCCTCATCAGTAACAATGTCAGTATCACTTCCCACCAATGTCCTTGGTTTCCATGAGAACCAATCCACAGCCAAACCTTCGCTGGCTTAGTGCAAAGACAGTGTCCACCTGAGTCATGTGACTTGGGGGAGGGTCCAAGCAAGACCCCCCTCCTACATGTGTACCCCCACCTATGCTCTTGTGTTGTTTCCTCAGTGCTGCCTTTCCCCTCCGTTCCCTGGAGAGCTTCACTTGAGCTGTACTTGACCCATGGACCCCATCATATCCTTCAGAGTGAACAGGCCACATGAGGTAGGAGAGTCCTGACGGTTTCATCGGCCACAGCATCGACTCCCACACCTATGTCATAGCTGGACCCTCGTGCACCGTTGGGACCTGGAAAAGCAGATGTGCTGATAGTTCGGAAACAGACAGGTGTTCTGGGAAATTCGCATGAGAACTTCGTGTTCTCATGATGGTGCCTGGGCAGAGTCACTACCCTTCCTGGCCTCCCCCTCCAGCCTGCTCGAGGCTGCTGGGCTCCTGGAGTCCTTTGCCCGGATTCTGAAGCCAAAGAAAGAAAGAGAAGGTAAAGCTTCAATGTTCAGCAACTGGGCTTTCATCATGTCAGAACGCACTCATTCAATTTACAGCCCCTTTATCTGCTGGAGAATTCATTGTTTGAGAGAGAGAGGGAGAAAGGGAGAGAGGGAAGGAGGGAGGGAGGGAGGGAGGGAGGGAGGGAGAGAGAGAGAGAGAGAGAGAGAGAGAGAGAGAGAGAGAGTATCAGTCAGTAGAGGATTGCTGGCTTTAAAAAAAATAATTCTCTCTCTCCTAGCAGTAATCGTGCCTGTGTTCAGCAGTCCATTTCCAGTCCTGGCTTCTCCTTGCTCACCTGCCTCTGGCCCACACTTCAAACGGAGGCTAATGTGAAGCTCCGGGCTTCCCGGGAGCCCAGTGCATGGTGTTGACTGTCATTAGCTGAGAGCGGCTGCTGAGGTGGAAGGTGCCTTCCGCCAGGATGCGTGTCGGCGGCATGGCCCCAGGAAAGAGGCAGACAGGAGACACGTCTCTAAATGCAAAACGAGAGCTGCTCCATGGGAACGTCTCCTCTGCAGAGAAAGGTTCTTGATTGAGTTCAGCCTCGGAGGGCAGAGCCGCGCTGCTGCTGGGTGGCAGAGATGCCAGCAGTGCACTGTGCGTTCTTTAATGTCCCCACTCAATGCCGGGCCATTAACTTCCGCACTTTCCATGCGCATTCAGGCTCATAGTCGCCTAAAGGACACACCTGGGGAGCCGATCTGCTCAGCCTCAGAGAAGGAATCTTGAAATGTGCTCGCCGCGGCTTGGGAAACCTCTCCGCCACCTACAGAGTGATAACAGAGAAGGGAGGTGTCTATACAGCAACCAGGAAAGGCCGTGAAGGCGTCCAAGGCCGAGATGGGTTCGGAGCTATGAATTGTCCCCTCAGGGCAGCTTTGTATGGCAGCACGGCACGTCTCCTGGGGAAGGTATCTCATACAGAAGCAACGCTGGGCTAGGACCCCCAGGGAATAAACCAGACCACAGCTCTGGTGCCAATGGCACAAGATGCGCCTGACATCACACACCTGTGCAGGAATCGGGCCTCTCTGCTGTGAGATACTATTTCAGCTAAAAACCAAAGTTAGAAACAAACCCTCGTTATGGTACTTTGTGTTCTCATGATGGAGTGAGGTCAGAGTCACTACCAATGTAAGGTTAGCGACTGCACGGTGGGCTCCAAGACAGAAATTCCAAAAATGGTGGATGGGCCCTACCTGCTTTGGCTTAGTGGACAGAGCATCAGCCTAGGAACTGAAGGATTCTGGTCAAGGGCAGCTGCCCGGGTTGTGGGCTCAATCCCCAGGCGGGGGAGGGAGGGGGAGGGGATGCAGGAGACAGCTGATCAATGATTCTCTTCATCATTGATGTTTCTATCTCTCTCTCTCCTTCCCCCTCCTCTCTAAAATCAATACGAATATGTGAATAAAGAAAAAGCATGAGCCTCCAGCAGAGTAGCTATCGAACTTAGAGTAGCTATCACACTGCAGTTACCCGAAGGCCTTGGTAAACACACAGGCTGGGCCCCACCCCCTGAGCTTCTGATCCAGGAGGTCTGGGTTGGGACAGTGATCGCACACTTCTAACAGGATGCCCATGCTGCTGGCCCCGGGACCCCGGGCTGAGAGAGATTGTCCTACCAGGTCCCTCATGGGAGGGCAAATAAAAGCCCTCCTCCTCTCTGAGCTCTTCACTGTGACATTAACTGCCTGTGCGATCACCTCTCGCAATCGTATCCCATACAATAGAGAGTATGCTTTTAGGGCCAGGAGAGGCTGCCCCATGCAGCTGAGCTAGTCTGGAAATCACGCGTGTGTGAGGAATAAAGCATGTGAAATGTCTGGCCTGGGTTGAATCAGCGAGTGAGTCTCCATGCCCTGCAAAAGCATCCCAGTCCAGAGGATTCAAATAAGAGTTTCCTGGTGCCTGTTTTGCAAATGCTGATTAAAAAACACCCCTTCGAAAACACAACAAGGAGGCCAGAACACACCTCTGCTTCCATGCACCTCATCAGCATCCATGAATATTCATCGGCCTCCTGCAACATCAGGGCGCTCAGAGGCAGAACCAGACATGCAGGAGACACGGGCCTCGTCCTCCAAAGAGACCACAGTGTGAAGCGCAAACCGAGGAACAGGCAGATTATCTGTGGGAGGCAGGGCAGTGTGCTCACCGTGGACAGAGCTGGTTAGCTTTTCACAATGCGGATGCGCACACACAACCCGCCTTTGTAACCGTGAGAGGAGCCGGCTGATTGAAGGAACCTGGCAGAGAGGATCCTTGCGAAAGAAGAATGGCTTGCTAATGTGAAAACCACCCCTCTCATTCAGCGGCCGTGTTAGCTTCACGTTTTCTTTTTGGTAGATCTGAGCAAGTTGGAAAGTGCAAGAAGTAGTTTTCTTGCATTCTTACTTTGGGAAAAGCAGCTGGTAAGGGTCTGTATCGAAGGAGCGTTGTTCAGTGTCTCCTGTGTGTGTACAGCAACCTTCACGTGCTGGCCACAGGATTTGTCAGGGCCCTTAACAGGCGCTTTCTCAAACTCCTTTGCCTCAGACTTGTGTGGCAAGTCTGTTGGTCCCACAAGTTTGAGAACCCTGAGCTAATACCTGTAGAGTGCATAGTACCTGGCTGGGAATAGATGTTGCGTTGTTACTATCACCGAGGTGCCCCCTGGGACTTAGCACTGACCGAGGCTTGCTCAGCAGGTCCCCAGGACACCCTTCGAATCGGCAGATGAGAGAAGTTGATCATCTGATCAATAGTCGAGATTAACAGGGTTTAGTCTCTGAGATTGATCAACAGTACAACCATTGATTGGCTGCCTCCTGCACGCCCCACCCTGGGGATGGAGCCCGCAACCAGGGCCTGTGCCCTGACCGGGAATTGAACCGTGACCTCCTGGTTCATAGGTCGATGCTCAACCACTGAGCCAGGCTGGTTGGACAGAATTCCTGTTTAAAAAAGCCGTGCAGACTCCTCGTGTGGAGGAAAGATTAGGAAAAATGAATGCGGCCCTTTAAGTTAATTGCAATGGCACCAGGGCCTTTGAGGTTTGCTGTGGGGATTTGCTGATCAAAGGCAGCCTCGGCTGGCAATTATTTATCCAGCACCTCCGCTGCTTCGGGCTTTGATGTCCTCCTGCCACCAGGCAGGCAGGATGGAGGACACAAGCGCACTTCCTGTGGCGGGAGCCCAAGCTCCCACCAGGTCGCCAGCCAGGGTGGTTCAGTGGTTGAGTGTTAGTGATGCTGATGTTCCTGATTCTTGGGTGTGTCCACAGTTGAGGGAGGGGTGGTAAGGGGTTAAAAATGGCATGCGCTTTCTGTCCAGGCTTGAATGACACAGTGGCCTGAAGCCTGGGGCCCTCCTGCCACCGCTGCCCTTTCAGCAGGCAGATTTGATTTCCAATGTTCTCCTGGCCAGACTGGTTCAAGGCTCTCAACAAATAAACAGTGAGGCAGCCTGGCATGCAGTGGGGCGGGCGGGGGGGGGGGGGGGGGGGTATCACCTGCCCAGGGATTCCAGGAAGCAAGTGAAGAGTTGGTTGGAATCTGCACCAGCATTCTAGCCCAGTGGTCGGCAAACTCATTAGTCTACAGAGCCAAATAGCAACTTTCAACGATTGAAATTCCTCTTGAGAGCCACATTTTTTAAACGTAAACTTCTTCTAACGCCACTTCTGCAACATAGACTCGCCCAGGCCATGGTATTTTGTGGAAGAGCCACACTCAAGGAGCCAGAGAGCCGCATGTGGCTCTCGAGCCGCAGTTTACTGACCACTGTTCTAGAGAAACGCCTCCTGGGGTGTGGTTGCTGCTTTTCCCACTTTTCCATCTGGAGCCTGTGCATCTTCTCAGTATAATCACCATCAACCTCCTGAGAAAGGGTAGAAGGCTGTATTAGCCCCAGTGAAACTCAGGCGTTTAAGTCGCTCGCCTAGGATCCTAAGACTTTTCACCACCACATGGCATTACCGCTATTTCCCTCCAGTGACAAACAGAAAAACCCACTGTGTACCGGTACCTAATGTCTGCCTGACACATAGGATCCTGTGGGAAGCTCATAGGAACTCCAGGGGGTGGGCCGGAAGTGTTCCTGAGTACGGAAATTGGAACCACAGCGAGTACAGTTGGTGACTAGGACCGACGTGAGCAGCTGGGGACTGAGAGAGCAGGCATGTGGCCCAGGCCCGTGGACACGCTCCTCGGTCATCTGCTTCGTGCCTCCAGGACGGGCCAGGTCTAGGCGGAGAGCTCTTGGGTGTAACCACCGCCTGGCTCATCTCTGTCTCTCCAGAACCTCACCAGGGCCCCTACAGAACAGGGCGGATTCACTAGGGCTGAGGGAGGATGGACGAGAAGGGAGAGGAGGAGAGAGGAGATAGGGGTGCAGAGAGAGGGAGGGAGAGCGGAAGAGAGGGACATCATTCTGTTCCAGGTGCATCTGCTTATCTCAGCAGAGGGAAGCAGAGTCTGTGGCGATGCTGTTATTTTATTAACGCATTAGCCACACCATTGCACTCTCTACTCCCACCATTTTTTTTAACCACTTGGAATAGTCACGGTCCTGGCAAGAAACAGGTGCACAGTCAAGTGGAATAATGGAGGGGCTCTGACTTAACCTCGGGTTACAAAAGGTTACAAAGGGGTAGGTGGGTTTAAAGAGGTGGTTAGAGCCAGTGGTGAAACAGTCTGGGGGCTCCTGCCACCTGGAGGTCTGAAAGGGGGAGGGGCATAGGGAGTGGGTTCTAGAACCCGGAAGGGGCTGAGCTGGGGCTGCTGCAGGAACGCAGAGGCGCCAGGAGAATAACTCACCCCAAGGCCTTTCCTCTCACCTCTCAGCCCCCTGGCAGCCCCTCCCCCACCCTCATGGACAAGCCCAGGAGGCCCAAAGACAAGGGCATTGCCAGCCTCCCGGGGAAAGATGGAGAGAGGACCTGAGGGGCAGCAAGACTATCCAGCAGTGAGAGGAGGGATGTGTAAGAGAGCACAGACTGTCAAACCTCAGAGGGAAGGTAGGGGAGGGTGGGGATGGGGGAAGAGATCAACCAAAGGACTTGTGTGCATACATATAAGCCTAACCGGTGGTCATGGACAATAGGGGGGTTGGGGCATACGTGGGGAGGGGCTTGGGATGGGAATGGGGGATGAGGACAATTATGTGATACCATAATCAATAAATCAATAATAAAAAAAGGGACCTCATGACCTGAACAGCAGAGGGCGCCAAACAGAACTGGGCATAGACATCAGGATGACTTGAGCCTTCCCTGGCCAGCAGGAAGGTGGGATCTGGGAACAGGATGTTCCTGCCTCCAGGGGACCCCCACAGTGTGCACACGGCTTCTCCACCTCGGCCACACCGGCAGGGCTGTGTGCCACCAGCTGTGGCTCAGACAGGGCAGAGCCAAGGCCCAGCCAGACACAGATGGGGACTCATTGGCTTTCAGACATATGGACTACAAAAAAGAAAAACAGAAAAAAAAAGGGTGGGGGAGGGTGCGGGGAAGGTGAGCTATTCTTCAGCCAAGGCCAGTGTCCAACACCTTTTCGAACTTGTGAAGGTCCCAGAGCTTTGGCGCGGCCTCCAGTCAGACTCACTCTTTGGACACGGGATGAATCTCCAAACGTTTCTGACAGACGGAATTGCAGATAATGAGTCTGGCTCTGCCAACATGAAATGACTGGGGATGATTTCGTGGCTGTGCGCTCAGGTTTCTGGAAGATGATCGAACAGGGGCAAATGGGCCAGTGCTGTCCTCATCTGACCCCTTCGGCACATCGTGGTGCGTGCAGACCACCAGGCCGGGTGGGCTCTCCACACCTGTATTGGGTGCAGGGACACACGCCACCCAGGAAAGCCCGTAACCTTTACCCCAGCGAGGCTGAGAAATGCTGTCACCTGCTGCAGGCGCTGTTGCCAGCCATCTCTTCAGACAGGTTTCGTTTCCTCTGCTCCATGAGTCCTCTTTACTTAGGACAAGATTGGCACCTAAGGAGTGGAGGGAGATGGAGAGAAAGTGTGTGTCTCCATCCCTGGGCCTACGTGCTCCTCCTCCCGGGAATTGGGTGACACTGGATAGAGAAGGCTTCTCTCCTTTTCCTAGGAAGAGCCTAGAGTGATGGTACCTCTGTAAGGTTCCATTTCATTAGTGGCACCAGTTGATTTTTCTCTGTATTCATACCCTTCATCCGTGAATTTAGGGGAGGGACTCCCCGGAAGGTGGAGTGTAAGTTCCCTCCCCGCATGGCTTGGTCAGCTCGGCTGCCATAACAAAGCACCACAGACTAGGGTGGCTTACACCACAGACATGTATTTCTCACCCTCCTGGAGTCTGGAAGTCTGAGGTCAGGGTGCCATATGGTTGGGTTCCAGTGACAACGCTCTCCCTAATTTGTAGATTGCTGCCTTCTCACTGCATCCACACAAGGTGGAGAGAGCTCTGACCTCTTCCCCCTCGTATAAGGGCACCAATCCTATCATGGGGGCCCCACCCTCGACTGTCTCATCCAAACCTAATTGCCTCCCAAATACAATCACAGGGACTTCATAACATCATGTGACTCACTTTGACCAATAGAATAAGGCAGAGTGCAGTGCAGGTCCTGAGACTAGGCTTCAAGATCCTCATGATTACTCTTGCTCTCCTGCATCACAAAAGGTGGATAGGAGGCATCTAGAACAATGCTTCCCCAGCTAAGGTGGCCTACCCACCTCCAGCCAGAACAAAGCTTCTAGTTGACCCATAGCTGCACGAATGAGCCATGCCAAGATCAACAGAGCCTGGTGTTCCCCAGCTGACCACTAGCCTCCCTCCAAAGGCATGAGTTAGCAATAAATTACCGAGCTTTTATGTTGCTGACACTTAGAGAAATCATCTTGCCTGGTCCACCCATTAAAATTTGCATTCCTTGGCAGGTGCTCTCCCTCACCGCCTATGCATCATATAAATGGGTATAGCTCAAGGACACAGGACTGGGAGTGGGGTGGGGAATGCAACCCAGCTCTCCAGCTCCTTAGCTAGAATGCACTCCCTACCCCCCCCCTTCACACACACACACACACACACACACACACACACACACACACACTAAGCTGGATAGCAAGGGAGGAAGGGCCTACTATCTCCAAGCCACTCCACCGGGTACAACAGGTTCTGTAATTATTTGTGGACAGAATAATAAACCTTCGTGGTAAGCGTATCATGCAGAGGCTTTGTTCGGCCCATTAATCCTCAGTAAATGTGGTTGCCTACCTGCACTCTCCCGGGCCCCGGGCCTGCTGCCCTGCCCATTACTTTGGAACCTAGGGAATGGCATTTCCTGCACAAGAGCAAAGCCCTGCCAGATGCAGCCAGATCGCAAGAACTGGCATTGGACACTGATGAAAAGTAAAACCACTTTTCTCATGATAGTCTTATCTGCCTGGCATGTATGTGTGTGTGTGTGTATGTGATAAGCAAGAGCAATAATGCTCTATAGACATTCATTTGACAAATGTCTATGAGCATTTAAGAGAAAGGCCTTGTGGTGAGCACTTTGAAAGGGGGTTGGGATCACATCCAAAAGAATGAAGCATAAATACTGCCAGCATGGAGCAAAGAAAGCATGGTCTGAGGCTGTGAGGGAGAGCGTGAGGGGAGTGGATTTCCAAAGAGGGTGAGAAGATGAGAGGGTGGAGGGAGGTCATAGCATTTGGTGAGATCTGGAAAGTTGAGACTTTATTTGAACCAGGGGAGGAGAGAGAATTCCAGGTATAGAGGATAACTTGAGCCCAGAGCTGTGAAAGTTAAGTTTTCCCAAAGTTTGGAAAAGTAGATAATCCCTTCTTATGCAAATTGTTTGAATGAATCACTCACTAAAGAGTAAAGAGGACCAATTTCATGAACCTTCCAGTGTAAGAGCGTACAATGATAAGCCAGTCTCACTTGTAGAACACAGTTGGAGAAATCCTAAATAAGGTGTCAGCAAATGGAATCCAGAAGATTATTAAAATAAATACATTGTGACTAATGAGCATTAGCTTAGGAGTGTGAGTTTTAAACCCTATCAGTGTAACTCAATGCATTGACTGATTAAGGGGGAAAGGGTAATGTGATTGATTCAGTAGATGTGGCATAAGTGATCAATATATTTCAGCACTTATTCATGGTTTAAAAACAAATAGAAAACCTCTTACCAAACTGAAAATAAACATTTTTTTAGCTTGATAAATTAACTGCCGAAACTTGATAATAATCACTCTAGTTGATGGTGAATTGTAGAAGCATTTCCAGTAAAACACAGAACAAGGAAGGTCACCTGTTTTCCATCCGTTATTCAGCATTACATTTGAATTCTTCACCAATGCAATATAGTAAGAAAAAAGGGGGAAAAAAAGGCATGAGAATTGGAAAGGCAAACATAATTCCTTATTTGCAGAAGTTAAACTGTCTATATGTAGAAAACCTAAGAAGTTGTACACATAAAATTTAAAAGAATTAAAAAGAAAATTCCAAAAGTTTGTTGGATACAATGTCTACACTTAAAAAAAAATCAATCTTTTCTATAAATCATAAAATATGTTAGAAAATATTATAGGGAAAATAGCCTGTTTACAGTAGCAACAAATTTATGAGATGATATTAATTGCTAACACTAATTGAGTTCTTACCAGTGTTCTAAGCATTTATATTTTCTGTCATTTAATTCTCATAGCAAGCATATGACTAAGCTAACTATAAATAAATCTAATAAAAGCATTATAAGAACTTTATAGACAAAGTTATATATGTTATTGAAGGGCATAAAGGAGTGCGAGTTTTAAACCCTATCAAATGTGTATGTATGTGTATGTGTGTGTGTATATATATATATATATATATATATATATATATATATATCTCAAAGTATTTGATGAGAAGACTCAGCAAATAAATGTCATAAATTATCAATTGTCCCCAAATTAATTCATAAACATATACAGTTCAATCAAAGTCTTAACAAGATATTTTCTTGGAACAAAACTTGACAAATAGATTTTAAAATTTGCACCAAAGGGTAAACATCTAAGAATAGCCCAAAAAATTCTGAAGAAGGTAAAGGAAAGACCTGCTCTACCATTTACCAAGACTAATGATCTCATAATGAAAACAATGCTGTGGCCATACAGGAATAGATCAATAGATCGATGCAGGATAATAAAGATCTCACAGGTAGCTCAGTTGGAGAGAGTGTCATCCTCATACACCAAGTTGCAGGTTTGAATCCCAGTCAGGGCACATACAAAAATCAACAAAAGAATGCATAAATAAGTAGAACAACAAATTGATGTCTCTCTCCCTCCCTCTCTCCCTCCCTCCTTCCCTTCCACTCACCTTTCCTTTCTTTCTCTGTCTAAAATAAAATTTTAAAAGATTTCACAAATAGACATAAATATATATTTAATTTTATGAATAATGTCAATATTATAAATATATAAAATACATGCTAGAGTTGGCATTGCAAACTAATGGGAAAAATATGAACGATAAAACATTTTTACAAATGATACTGAGACAATTAACTTTTCAAGAGTGGAAAAATAAAACTATATCCCTATCTCACGCCATAAACAAAAACAAAACCCAGGTGGATTAAAGATCTAGATAAAAAGAAATAAGTAAACAAACAACAACAAAAAAACCTTAAGACTATTACAATAAAATAAAACCAAATATCTTTTTTAAGTCTTAAGGCTAGGGGTCTTAGTAAAGACCCCTTTACTCACCACAAAAAAAAAAATTAGAAAATGAAACAATAAATTTTATTTATTTAAATGACAAGCCTTTTGCGAACAAAGTTAAAAGACAAACTACAGACTGGGAGTATCAATTTGCAATGTGTAACTGAATAGGCATTTAGGAGATGTCAAGAATGTTAAGCACATCCCTAAGAAAAAGAACCAGCCAACAGCAGAAGAAACAGGACAGGAAAGGAACTTGAACTGGCTGTGCCAGCACACATGGGAGGAAACACTGAACCTCAGACTGGAGTGGGAGCTTCAGTGAGCACCATGATACCATATCCCAGCCACCCCTTGGGGAGACTTGAAATCGGACAGTGTCCAGCATTGGTGAGGAGTCAGGGAAATGGGAACGTGCATTCACTTCCTGGCCTAGCTTTTTGCAGTATCTAGTTAATATTCCATTAAACTGAAAAAGTGCCCTCACTACAGGCCAGCAATTCCGTTTTAGTCATAGACTGGAGAGGAAGTCCCCCACTTACACCTAAAGAGACATCCATGAAGACGTTCATTGCAGCATTATTTACAATGGGAGAGAAAACAAAAACTTAGAAGCAATTTACATGTCTATAAATAAGAGAAACCCAATGGACTCCATTCATAAGATGATTGCTTAACTGGAAAGCATGACCAAAAATTCTTAAAAACCTCTTAGTGATTAATGACAAAAAAAACAAAAACAAAAAAAAAAACAACAGATCAGGGAGTGAAACACATGAACACACATGAAAATGCATTGTCCCTGGCATGTGTGCTCATGAAGGAATAAGGAAAGACGACTTGAAGGGCACTCAGGAAACTTTTTTACGGAAGACACCAATTCTCACTGAACTCTCTGGTGCCTGGCATTTCTGTCACATTATTGTAATGACGCTTGCCTGGAAAGAGCATCTGCTCAGCATCCCTGCTGGGAGAGCTTGTCTTATTATATGCTCGGGTGCATTCTTTATGTTTTCTACATCGCATTAAGGTAGCTGAGGAACGTTTTCATCTTTGTGTGTGGTGGGTGGTGGGGTGGCAGCGTGTGAACCGAGCTACCTCTCTCACAGCCCTCCTGAATCACAAGAAAGAGATGCTTTCCAACGCGGGGCTTTGCATACCGCTGCTCAGAACAGATCCCGGCTGTATGTTGTCATAACAACAAACACGGAGATTTGAAATGCAGATTCTTCTTCTTTGACTCCGTGAGAAGCCAGCGAGGAAGGAGGGATACTTTGTGTTGGAAATGAGCTTATTAGAGTCCAAATGTGATATTAGAAATTGGTTGTGTGCCCAGCAGAGAAGAAGAGTGCAGGATTTATGAAGCATAAGAATCAGATGGGTTTTCAGGAAAGCCTGTCCATTTCGATTATACCATTTTGACACTTGCAAACCCTTTTTTGAAGCTCAGGAGTCTTACAAGAATAATTTTGTGTTGTGTTGGAGAGAGAGGGTGGTGGTAAAACGGATAGGCATTCTGGCTCCAGACCTGCCTCCCCACTTTCTAGAGATGTGGCATTTGGGCATAACTTACTCTGTTAATTTAGGGTTCTCCAGAGAAGCATAACCAAGAAGACAAGTGTATACATACATAGAAATGGATTTCTTATAAGGAATGGGTTCATGTGATGGTGACGACTGGCAAGTCCCAGGATCTGCAGTGTGAGCTGGCAAACTGGAAACCCTTCTGTGGGAAGGCGGTTCAGCAGTAGGAATTCTCTCTTACTCAGGGAGAGGGTCAGCCTCTTGTTCTGTCCATGCCTTCAACTGATTGGATGAGGCCCACCCACATCAGGGAGAACAATCTGCTTCATTCAGTCTGGTGATTTCAATATTAATTTCATCTGAAAAGCCATTACAGAAACACACAGAAAAATGTTTGACTGCATTTCTGGGCACTGCGTTGCCCAGGGACGTTGACACGTAAGATTAAATGCTCGCCTCCTCAGGGTTCTGGTTTCCACTTCTGCACAAGGCAGCTCATATGAGTAAACAGCTCCCGAAGTTGAAGTGAGGAGTGAACGAGTTGCTGTATGTGAAGAGCAAAGCAGAGGAGCTAGGACTTAGTAGGTGCTCAATCAATATTTATTAAATGAATGCATTGAACTCAGAGTGGGATGCAGTCAGAATATTTTGGTTCTCATTCTCTTGACTTTTTAAAAAATATAATTTTACTGGTCATGTATACGTATCAAGGCAATAGATTTCCTTGTTTTTGGTGCTTTATAAAAATGGTGGCTTCAGAGACTTGCTTTATTCACTCAGTAATATGTTAGCAGCATGCATGCTCCCAGTGAGTTCTCCTTTCTGGTTTTTCTATTTGAGCAATACACCTGTGAATAACCTTGCCTTCAGCTTGAATGCACCTTTAAGATTGGCTCAAGAACATGATCACAGGAGAGGAATTGCTGGGACATGGGGCATGTGAATGTTCCGTCCACAAGGTCAGGCTAAATTGCTCCCCAGAGTGGTCAGTCTGCCCTGTTGAATGAGGAAACAATGATCAGATACCCTTCTACTGGTCATTAGAGAAAGCGTTTATGAAGGCTACCCAACCACCAGCAAAAATAGCTCAAGATGTTTAATGGAAGGGAGGGTAAAAGTTAAATGTGATTACAGTCCATAGAAAAGGAGGGTGGGTCAAAGCAATGTAATTTCAGAATTGTATGAAGGGGCTTGAGCAGGGACTGGAGTCAGACAGTTCTGGGGTCAGGTCTAGTCTTCACTTGCCCGCTGCCGGCCTGAAACCTTGAGTCAGTGACTTGACCTCTCTATGCCCTTGTGATCCCATTTTAAAATAGGAATAATTCACCACACTTTGTTCAGAGTGTTGCATAAGCTGAGATCATGCTAACAGTAAATGTTTGATAAATTATTGTAAAATAAAACAACACAAAACAACAACCAAATGTGCCTTTAACAATCAGACAGATGTGCACTAGCATGAGTACTGTGGCTCATGATATAGCTTAAATGATGAGTGGTTTCTTTTTTTCTAGTTTTAGTGCTCATGGAAAGTGATTATATAATAACTAGAGGCTGGGTCCATGAATTCGTGCACTGGTGGGATTCCTTGGCCTGGCCTGCAGGATAGGGCTGAAATTGGCTCTGCAACATCCCCTGAGGGGGCCCGGATTATGAGAGGGCGGTTTTTGGGTGACACACCCCAGAATTAGGTTCCCTTCTCTCTGGTTCCAGGTGTATCACCAGAGAACCACCACTGCCAAATGACCGCAGCTCAGCAGCTCCTGCATTGAGCATCTGCCCTCTGGTGATCAGTGCATATCATAGCTACTGGCCAGTTGGCTGGTTTCTTAGGTATTTATATATATAGACTAGAGGCCTAATGCACGAATTCATGCATGGGTGGGGTCCCTCAGCCTAGCTGGTGATCGAAGCCTATTGGGGAGGGGCCAGCCGACAGGGGTAGGGACTGCAGAGGTTGGCTGTGAGAGCGCACTGACCACCATGGGGCAGCTCCTGCATTGAACATTTGCCTTCTGGTGGTGAGTGCGTATCATAGCAACTGGCCAGTCAGCTGGTCAGCCAGTCTCTTAGGCTTTTATATATATATAGATGTTCTTTCAAAATTTGAAAATGAGTATGTTTTTATAAATATTCCATTATTTGGTATTTCATGTGGATTCTATGTGCTCCTATAATTTACTCACATACCTCTTCACTCAATTTACCACCTCCATGGTGGGGGATGGGTTTCTTGGACTTCAGTTAATGCAGACAGGTACCTGATTCCATAGGTACCTTTAGGCCAGGGCTTGCACAAGTGATAGTGACTGCAGGGAAGGACCTGTCAAGGTAGAAACCCAATGGTTGATTATAATGAAAAGTTATATGGAAACCCTTCCACTTTCTACTTTTGCTGGAACCTGAATTTCTGAGTATTAGAGTTTGTGCCTGGGTCATAGGACTGTATCTTTCTTTAGTCTTTAGAACAGCACAGTCTATTATAACTGTGTTCTGAGCAAAGATGGAATCTTTTGAGACTCTGCAGCTTTTTAAAAAATATATTTGTTACTGATTTCAAAGAGGAAGGGAGAGGGATAAAGAGATAGAAACATCAATGATGAGAAAGAGTAATTGATTGGCTGCTTCCTACACGCTCCCACACTGGGGATTGAGCCCACAAACAAGCATGTGCCCTGACCGGGAATTGAACTGTGACCTCCTGGTTCATAGGTCGATGCTCAACCACTGAGCCACACCAGCCAGACAAAAATCAGTAGCTTTGGTATATTCCTTTATTCATCCAATAGTTATTCACTGGAAGTTTTCTACGTGAAAACGAAAAGAATCTGATCTTCATACTAACTAATAAAACCAAGTCAAGAACTCAACAGTTTGGCTAGGGATTAGCTCAAACATGCAAAAGTCAATTGTATGTATTAGCCAAAACAATTAGAATATGTAGTTTTAAAAAGATAACCTTATACATTAGCAATAAAAACTTAAAGGTACCTCTAAATAAACCTTTATGGAGTCACTTACAACTTTAGTAAAAGAGATAAGAGAAGGCCTACAGAAATGGAGGGCTAGAAGTGGAGGTGATGAGCTATGTTTATTAGCGGAAAGAGTCAGTATTAAAAAATGGAAGTTTTCCCTAATCAGTCTATAAAGTTAATATAATTCTAATCATGATCCATGGAAATGACACATGAAAAAGCGAAGAGGCAAAATAGGTTTTTTAGAAAAAGAATGTGGGGAAGGAAGGGCCTTCCTTTCCTTATAAGATTGTGGTTATGAAGGCAGTAGGACATTGACTCGGAGACAAACAGAGCAATGAAATGACACGGTGCTCAGACGTAACGCTGGCTGTCACTGAGAACTTAATCTGTGACCGTAGGTGTGGTGCCATCCACAAGGAAAAGGAGGAGCAGATGTAAGTGGTCCTGGGGTTGCTATTTGTCCACGTGGGGAAAAGCAATTAGCTCCTTACTTACATACACAACAGCCAGTCCCACAAGGATAACATCTAAATAAAAACGGCAGCGTTTTGACACATTTCAGAGAAAACATAGGAGAACATCTCTAGGACTTCTTGGTAGAGATTTGCATGAAAATACGGTAAGTCTGACTGCATTAAGGTTGAAAATACCTAGAAAACAAAAGCCACTGCAAATGAAGTGAAATGAGTGAGCGGGAGCAGGTACTTACACATAAAACCAGAAAAGTTAGCCACTAGAACATGCAAAGGGTTCCTAGCGCTCAGTAGGAACAAGACAAATAGCCTGGTGGAACGGAAGGTGATGGGTATAAATTGAAAATTCGCAAAAGACGAAACCTGAATGGCTTACGAGGATATTAAAAAATATGTGTTCAGCCTCACAGTGTCAGGGGGATGCAAAGTAAAGTGAGATCTCCCTCACCCCGTCAGCCCTGGCAGGTCCCTCTGCCCCGGGGGTGCAGGAGGGATGGAAAGCCAGGGCACAGAAATGCCCAGGGCACATTGTGGATTAGATGAGCAGAAATTCACCAAGGGTTGGCGAGGATGCAAAGAAACAGGAATCTTCAGACCCTTTTTAAAAAAATATATATTTTATTGATTTTTTTTTTTTTTTTTTTTTTTTTTTTTTTTTTACAGAGAGGGATAGAGAGTCAGAAACACCAATGAGAGAGAATCATGGATCAGCTGCCTCCCGCACACCCCCTACTGGGGATGTGCCCACAACCAAGGCATATGCCCTTGACCGGAATCAAACCTAGGACCCCCTCAGTCCACAGGCCAACACTCTAAGCACGGAGCCAAACCGGTTTCTGCAGACCCTTTCTGAGGGAAAGCAAACTCATTCCGTGTGGAGGGGGATGCAGCAAAATTTAGCAACACTGGACATGTGCACATCCGAAGATTCAGCATTTTCACTTCCAGGAATATACCCGAAAAAGATTCCCACGTGTCCACAGGAAATTAGTAAGTCCAAAGCGTATTTATTGCAGCACTATTTAAAACAGAAAAAAAAAAAGACAGTCATTTTGTGGTGGGGGGTGGGGAGGAGGAGAGCCCTACACTTCATTAAAGGAAAAGTAGGTGAACAACTTGTATAAACATTTCCACTATAATCCTGTGCACCAACAAGGATGCAACTGTAAAAGCAACGCCGAAGGAAGAAAAATGCAGAATGATTTATGATTTATTCAGCATGATGCCAATTTAATATGTTTGAAGAAATGCAAGACCATCTTACATGCACATACCACACCTGTGTGCATGGGATATCTACAGAGGCAGCAAAATAGAAAAACACGCATGGCAGTGGCAACACATCGGTGCCTCTGGGAGGACTAGAGGAGAATGAGATCAAGAAGGAGCACACAGGGGCTCCAACTGAGTTTATAAAACATTCACGTTTCTAAGAAAGTGATAAAGGAGTTAGGCAACTTGTCAAGATGCGACAGGCAACGTTCAATGGTTACACCGTGTTTGCTACATTATTCTCTTTTTCAGTGCTTGAAGATGAAGTACAATACCTTTTTTGTGATATAATACTAGGGATCCAGTGCATGAATTCGTGCACCTTGAAAGGAACTGTGGGCTGCAAGGCTGTGGTGGGCACAGGGGAGGGTCTCGGCCACCCAGCCCCTCCTGCCCGGCCCTCCTGCCACAGTCCCCAGAGGATAAAGGATGCCTTCGTGCATCCTGGAAGTCGGTGAAGTCCAAGGTCCAGTGGGAGCAACTCTGGGCCTGTGTCAACATTTACAATCTCACTGGGGGTCCCAGGACAGAATTAGGGGTTCAGCACCCCCTGATTATGTCCTGTCCCATGCCTAAGCCACCGAAATGTAACAACATCAGCATTCACATCCCAGACTTGTGTACGGAGCTGATGGGTTCTGCTTCCCAGGAAATATCATTGAATGTCACTAGGGTGTACTTTCCTGCTACAGCGCCAAGTAACCGTCCAGTTTCCCCAAAGTGAGATTGCAGCAGGGAATCGGAAAACATTTGCTCCCCTCCCCTTGACAGTAACAGAAAAAAATGATTGCTTAGTTTCTAATTCTATTATATGTAAACAAACAAATGATAGCCCCTGGGTATTGTACTTCACCTTCAAACAAGGTATTTTTTTAAAACTCTGAATCCATGGCATCTGGTTCCTAAGGGCACGGGGCCGTTATCAACAGCAAAAGCAGTGCAGTGTGGTTCTCGGCATTTCTCTGGCCGCTGATTGGGAAGGAAACATGCGTAACTTGGCTTCACCTTCTCACAGGAGTGGATAAAGGAGTCCCCAGGAAGGCAGCGGTGGCTGCTCAGTGCAGATCCATTAAACAGCGCCACAGAGTCGATGAGACGCATCAGTTCAAATGACCATCCGGGAAGCAGGCTTGGGATCCCGTCTTCTCCCTTCTGGCAGAGTCAAAACCGGACACCGGGTGGTACAGGTCATGCCAGGAGGCCCTGAGAAGAGCAGCCCCGGGCTTTGGAGCCATCAGAAATGCCATGAGGTGGAAACTACAAGAGAACTATGCAAAGGTTCCCACCTCTAGGCTGGCCAGTGGGGCTCAGTCGACTGACCATCATCCCATGTACCAAATGGTCTTAGGTTTGATTCCCAGTCAGGGCACATGCCCAGGTTGCTGGCTCAATCCCCAAAAGGGGGAGTGCAGGAGGCAGCCGATGGATATCGATGTTTCTCTCTCACATTGATGTTTTGCTCTCTCCCTCTCCTTTTCTCTTTCTCTCTCTCTCTTAAATCAATTTTATAAAAGATTTTTCCACCTCTAGACATGCCCATAGCAAGGAATGGTCCATCTGTATAAAGTTGCTAATGGAGCCAGGTTATCCCCACAGCCAATCCAAGAATCTGTGTGTGCAGTAGATGTGAGCACTGGGAGACCCTGGGAAGACCTTATCAGAGGCAGAGGATATGAGACGTTAGCAGCTCCAAGGCAGGAAGATCTCAGTTCAGATTTCAGCGCCATGATGTTATAGCTGTGTGATCCCGGGCACGTTATTAACCTCTCTGAGTCTTGATTATCTCATCTGTAAAGTTGAAAGCCACGCAGGCTTTTTGCTCTGATTAAAGGAGTAACGTATGTCAAATGTAGATTGTATACATTAAAGTACTTTACAATGGGCCTGGCACATAGCAGTAAGTACTCGATAGATGGTGGCTGCTACTCTTACTATTGTTAGAATATGCCCAAATGGAAAGAAAAGTCTACCTATAGAGAATTCTATAGAAAATTCTGCCTGCATGAATAGATTGTAAGTTTTTCTGGTGCTCTTAGTGCAAAGAAAAGGGAACTTGAGATTAGGAGCTTGTCAGAATTGATTAGCCTCAAGCAAGGAAAATGAGACTTTCTAGACCAAAAGCCTTGTTCTTTAGATGGTTAGTCCGAATTTCCTGGCTAGAGAGAGGGATTTTTCAGGAAATCCAACTTCTGTCTTCTAATTGTATGCTCCCCAAGCAACTTCTTGTCTGTGCCTTGGTGTAAGTGAAGCAGACCCAACGACCGTCCCCAGCTCTGCAGCGGGCCTCTCTCCCACTGGATGTCGTAGAATTGGCTTCTGGCGCATCCCTCCGTGCCTTCGTTTGGCCACCAGGACCCTTCTGTGAATACAAATGAAAATCCCGATACCGCCCCTGCAATGGTGGCTGGGTGGGGGTGGTGGTGACCAGATGGGAACTGTCCCCCTGTGAACTCCCGTCTGAATCCGCCCCACCCGCCCTTCAGCTGCAACTGTCCATGTTGAGTGCCCAGTAAGCAATGGAAAAGGACAGCTGGTCCTGTGTTTTTCATGGCTGTGCTGGTTCTATTGAGCACTTCCAATGGGAAGATGGTCATCTCTTGGTCGCTATCTGTTGCCATGCTGAGCCTACCAGGCCAGCATATGCCGGGCCCTGTAGTACATGACCTTCTGTAGTCTTCATCCTGGTCCTGTGGCGATAGTGTTCTTGTGCTCCTTTCGCAGGTGAGTAAGCTGAGGCTCAGAGGTCAGTGGCTTTCCCAAAGTGACGTGGTGGAAAAAGCAGGATCTGATCCTCACGTTGGTCTCAAGCCCTTGTTCTTTGACCACCTGCCACTCCCATCCCTTTACCCGTGAAGCCACACTCCTCCCAGCTCCTCTCTCCTCACAGAACACGCATGCGCAGCACTGTACCCGCCCCTCCCAGACCGCCCCATGAAGCATTCGCCATCTTCCTGGACTAGCCAGGGCTCAGGGCTTGGGGCATGTTCTCTCTGTGCGGGGGTAGGTCTCCCGCAATGCGCCTTGGGTTATCGCTAGAGCTTTACAGCAATGCAAAGGATATAAATTGTTTATAATCAACTTATATAAATTATAAATAATTGTTTTCTCACATTATTCAGGGGAGAACTCCCAGTGAGTTTTAAAATATTAATTGGACCAATCAGTGGAATGGTTCTTGTGTAGTGTGGGCACCGCTAACACCCCATTCAACACTTGGTTATTGATTACATGTCGTCCTGCATTCCCTTGCTGTAGGTTTGTGGGGTGCTAGGATCTATCTCCCAGCTGTGGCTTTGAAATCTCCATCCTGGGGTCCTCAGGAGAACTGCCTCAAGAGAGAACACATCTGTTTCTCTGGTTAGGATGTAGAATGTACTTTCCCATAAAGAGCCTACTAAGCACAGCTGATGGTTTCCTTTAGTGTAGCTATATTAGGACAGTGAGAGAAAAGTCATTGTGAGACGTTATAGGGTAAATAAACCATATTTCCCAAATTGCAGTCTTCGAATCATAAGCAGATTCTAGAAATAAGTTTGAAAATGCCTGGGTTAAATACAGGGGTGGGCAAAAGTAGGTTAAATTGCCAGCCATCATGACCTAAAGATAAATTATAAGTAAGAATACAAAATTATAATAATAAGAAGGCAAACAGTACAAATATAAATAGCACAATAATTAATAAATAATATCCCTGGAGGATAAAAACAACCAAGCAAGACTGTGAAATCCACCAGCCCTGGGGACCCAGCCCTTGGACAAACGCTCCACATTTACTATCCCCTTTGGCCCTCCCATTGGCTCTGGAAGGGAGGCTTTCTGCATCCCATTTTTTAGGTAACAAGACCCAGACTCTGGGAGGGTACATGGTTTGTCCCAGTCTAGAACAGTGCCGGATGCATGGGAGGGTTTCCTACGAATGAATGCACTAAGACCCTAGGCTGACCCAGCTGTGGTGTGCCCTTCTCATGGAACATTAGTGATGTTTATTTACCCCAAAAACCAGGTCGTCAAACACACTGAGCCAATGTACTTCCAAGCCAAGTTGCACAGAGACTTCTACTTGGGCCTCAGGGCCCAGAATGGTCAGGAAGGAGACTAGGGGTGTAGAGAGTAAAGCATCCAAGTCCTCTGGCTCCGGCCCAGTGACCCCCAGGCTATGGCGTTCAAAGCGAAGGCAGGGAAAGGAAATGAGTCCTGAGAATAGAATAAATGCCTGGACTGCTCTGGTTGCATTAGCGATCGCTTCAGTGACTGCGTTCTGATCCCTGATGTTCCCTGTTGCTTTAACTTTTCCTTCTTTCCAGTTCTCTAGCTTATTCTCTCAATCAGTCAGCAGTTATGGACAAAGCACTTACTGTGTGCTAGGCAGATAGCTAAGCACTGGACATGCATGAGTGCCATGTGTCCAGTACCCTTTTACTGGGGAGACTGGTATTAGCCTACAATCCCACAAGTAAGGATGAAATTATGAACCTTTATGAGGATTTGGAAGGGGCCTCCTGAGGCAGAATGGGCCCAGCCTGCAGGGGTCAGGACATGTTTTCATAAGAAAGGGACATTTGAGATGGGACCGCAGACTGTGTCCTAGGGGTTTATGGTGTCAGTCACCCTGCCCTCCGGCTTCCTCAGGCAAATTCCTTAAGTTCTCTTGGCCTCAATCCCCTCCTCTGTATAATGGCAATAATAATAGTTCCTGCCTCTTTGTGTTGTTAAGGTGGTTAGTGTACATAAAACATTTAGAGAGCAGGGTGGGCACTATTGCAATTATTTTTTGAAGAGGTTTTCCCAGTCTTTTGATCAACTGTGAAGAGGAGAGAATGACTATCAAATCCTTTCATGTATCTGTGTGCTGTGTGTGCATATATGCCTGTTAGTATACAAAAAAATAGTATAACCTGAGTAGAATCGATGGCCACTGCTGAGCGAGGTTTACGATTTAGGGAGAATGTGGTTGGGTTTGTATCTGCTGCTCACCAAGCAAGTCTATACTCATCGCAAAGCAAAATGATTTGGGTACCTTCATCCCATGGTTGTTCTCCAGTCTCTATGCCTTCATTAACATAAATTATTACTCAGATCCATAATGGATTACCTGCAAATGAACTTCAGACTGTGTTCTTCCTAACGCATCCTACTGCAATGGCCTCGATCCTCAGAATGGATGTCTTTCAAGTTGACTATTGGCAGCAGCCGTACTCAGTGGATTCGATAAACGCTTGGCTGGATTCCTTGGCTTGAAATCGATCGGGTTTGAACGAGGGTTCTGGCAAAGTTATCGCCATATTCTATGTAGGTCTCAGGGTCCGATTTGTGCCAAGTCTAGATGCTATATTTGATAGCTTGTCTTAATTAAAGACTGCTGGGAGGAATGAACTCATTCGATGAGATAAAGTTAGCACATTCTCTGCTCTTAATTCCCAGATATTTCATGACTCTAAGATGCTAGCTCAGGAATTTAGATTAATACATGGTTCAGTAAGGCCCACAGTTTCAATAGAAGAAACACACATGGTACCTGAGTATCTAAGCAGGTCATGCCTCCCCCCTCCTCAGTTCCAATGTCCCTTTGAACCAGAAACTGCAATTCTTTCAAGAGGGTCCCTGCAATTTCTTCCCCTCCCGCTGCATTTTCTTGACATAAAGAAGGTGCAGGAAAGACACACAAGAAATAGAAACAGTCCATTAGCTTGAGTAAGAATTCAGTACAAACCATTCATTGTATGGAACTCCAGCTCCTCTAAATTCTGCAGAGCCTTTAACTTTATGTGCATGTTAGAGGCCCGTTGCTTGAAGATTCCTGCAAGAATAAGCCTTCCTTCCCCTGGCTGCCAGCACCAGCTTCCCTCTGGCACCCAGGACCCAGGCTGCTTCACTCTGGCCGCCATTGCCACCCACCTGGGGCTTTCTCCA